>NW_028138937.1:0-214455 GCF_964270905.1 Leucopleurus acutus
CCTTAAACCTGGAGAGTTGAGACCCATGGAATGGGTACCATGCAATATGACTTCAAAGGGCCTGCATTTGCTCACCGAACCTCACCAATCCTATCACTGCTGCGTTTATGCCGCTGTACACAAGCTTGATTCTCTTTTGGAGACATATAAATCCATAGGTTTTAAGATTCTTACTAGTCAGGTATATTCTTAGGCGTTTATTATGGGGTGTTGAGTCCACTTCTTTGAGCAAGGAGTAGCTCTTGTCTATTACATATTTGGCTTATGAAACGGTATCTGTGCTAATTTCAATCTCTGGTTTTATGCCGCACCCCAACTCACCTTTCCCCTTAAGCAAGTATAAGTTGGTTTTCTACATTTGAGACCCTGTTCTGTTTTGTAATTCAGTTCCTGTGTAGCCAAGTTTACATTCCGTGTAGTAGTGATATCTTATGATGTTTCTTTTTCTGTGTGATTTATTTCACTTAGAATCATCGTACCTGAATCCACTCATTATGCTGCTATGGGCCTGATGACATAGATTTCATTGCTGAGTGATATTGCATTGTACGTAAGTACCACAAGTTCTTTATCCATTTTTCACTTTCTGTGATATTGAACTTGTACAGTAAACGAGGTTCTTGTAAACAGAGCCGGCCGAAACTTTGGGGTGGCTGTGTCTTTTTGATTTTAATTTCCCTAAGCAATAGGACCATAAGTGGGAGTGCCCTAGGCTCTGTTGCTTTGTTTTTTGGATGTTTCAGGAAACACCATACACTTCTCCAGAGTGGCTGTTGGCAATTTATATCCCACCCATCAGCATAAAAAGGCTCCCAGTTCTCCTTAGCCTGTCCTGCCTTTCTGGATTTTACACTTTTTTCAGATGGCTCTTTTGACTGGGGGGCAGTGAGACTTCATTGTAGTGCAGATTTCCTTTGCAAGCTTGCTTGGTTGGCCAAAAAGGGCGTATGCGTTTTTTCCTGAATATATTCAGGAAAAAACGCATACGCCCTTTCTGGCCAAGTGCATCATTGTGGACGTTCTGCCTCTTTTCCTATGCTTTACATGCAATTCCAGTCTACCTCCTGAAATCGGTTTCCTGCAATTCTGCCCCGCTTTCAACTCCTCTTGGCAGCCTTACTTCAATATATTTTTGGAAGATAGCTGTCATTTATCTCTGCAGGTTTGTGAATTACAGTGCCCCTAAGCTCCTTTCTTCAACTCGCTTTCTTGTGAGCTGGCCGCAACACCGCAGGATTGCTTCAGGCCTTAGTGTGCTTCTGGCATGGCACGCTGAGCCTTTGGTTATTTCCTCTTCCTGGTGGGAAATGAGAGTTAAATTTGCCCGTCCAGACACCTCCAGCTAGTCTCTCATTGGTTATCCCTATTCCTGTTCATTTTCCACAGAAATTGCAAACTGGGCCAAACAGGAGGTTAAAGGCACTGACTCTCCAAGTGGGGAGAGTGTTAGTAAAGCGTCTGGAATGTTGCACCGGAGTACCAGGGGACGAAAACTGAGACACATTTGAACACGTTTCCCGATCACACGGTGGATCATACTCTGGGTTCCACATGTATGTTTTAGCTGAAGGAAGAATCTCTTAAACCTGGAGAGTTGAGACCCATGGAATGGGTACCATGCAATATGACTTCAAAGGGTCTGCATTTGCTCACCGAACCTCACCACTCCTATCACTGCTGCGTTTATGCCGCTGTACACACGCTTGATTCTCTTTCGGAGACATATAAATCCATAGGTTTTAAGATTCTTACTAGTCGGGTATATTGTTAGGCGTTTAACATGGGGTGTTGAGTCCACTTCGTTGAGCAAGGAGTAGCTCTTGTCTATTACATATTTGGCTTATGGAACGGTATCTGTGCTAATTTCAATCTCTGGTTTCATGCAGCACCCCAACTCACCTTTCCCCTTAAGCAAGCGTAAGTTGGTTTTCTACATTTGAGATCCTGTTCTGTTTTGTAATTCAGTTCCTGTGTAGCCAAGTTTACATTCCATGTATTGGTGATATCTTATGATGTTTCATTTTCTGTGTGACTTATTTCACTTAGAATCATCGTACCTGAATCCACTCATTATGCTGCTACGGGCCTGATGACATAGATTTCATTGCTGAGTGATATTGCATTGTACGTAAGTACCACAACTTCTTTATCCATTTTTCCCTTTCTGTGATATTGAACTTGTACATTAAACGAGGTTCTTGTAAACAGAGCCCTCCCAAGCTTTGGGGTGGCTGTGTCTTTTTGATTTTAATTTCCCTAAGCTATAGGACCATAAGTGGAAGTGCCCTAGGCTCTGTTGCTTTGTTTTTTGGATGTTTCAGGAAACACCATACACTTCTCCAGAGTGGCTGTTGGCAATTTACATCCCACCCATCAGAATAACAAGGCTCCCAGTTCTCCATGGCCTGTCCGGCCTTTCTGGATTTAACACTTTTTTCAGATGGCCCTTTTGAGCGGGGGGCAGTGAGACTTCATTGTAGTGCAGATTTCCTTTGCAAGCTTGCTTGGTTGGCCAAAAAGGGCGTATGCGTTTTTTCCTGAATATATTCAGGAAAAAACGCATACGCCATTTTTGGCCAAGTGCATCATTGTGGACGTTCTGCCTCTTTTCCTATGCTTTACATGCAATTCCAGTCTACCTCCTGAAATCGGTTTCCTGCAATTCTGCCCCGCTTTCAAGTCCTCTTGGCAGCCTTACTTCAATATATTTTTGGAAGATAGCTGTCATTTATCTCTGCAGGTTTGTGAATTACAGTGCCCCTGAGCTCCTTTCTTCAACTCGCTTTCTTTTGAGCTGGCCGCAACACCGCAGGATTGCTTCAGGCCCTAGTGTGCTTCCGGCATGGCATGCTGAGCCTTTGGTTAATTCTTCTTCTTGGTGGGAAATGAGAGTTAAATTTGCCCGTCCAGACACCTCCACCTAGTCTCTCATTGGTTCTCCCTATTCCTGTTCATTTTCCAAAGAAATTGCAAACGGGGACAAACAGGAGGTTAAAGGCACTGACTCTCCAAGTGGGGAGAGTGTTAGTAAAGCGTCTGGAATGTTGCACCCGAGTACCAGGGGACGAAAACTGAGACACATTTGAACACGTTTCCCGATCACACGGTGGGTCATACTCTGGGTTCCACATGCATGTTTTAGCTGAAGGAAGAATCCCTTAAACCTGGAGAGTTGAGACCTATGGAATGGGTACCATGCAATATGACTTCAAAGGGTCTGCATTTGCTCACCGAACCTCACCAATCCTATCACTGCTGCGTTTATGCCGCTGTACACATGCTTGATTCTCTTTCGGAGACATATAAATCCATAGGTTTTAAGATTCGTACTAGTCAGGTATATTGTTAGGCATTTAATATGGGGTGTTGAGTCCACTTCGTTGGGCAAGGAGTAGCTCTTGTCTATTACATATTTGGCTCATGGAATGGTATCTGTGCTAATTTCAATCTCTTGTTGTATGCAACACCCCAACTCACCTTTCCCCTTAAGCAAGCATAAGTTGGTTTTCTACATTTGACACCCTGTCCTGTTTAGTAATTCTGTTCCTGTGTAGCCAAGTTTACATTCCATGTAGTAGTGATATCTTATGATGTTTCTTTTTCTGTGTGACTTATTTCACTTAGAATCATCGTACCTGAATCCACTCATTATTCTGCTATGGGCTTGATGACATAGATTTCATTGCTGAGTGATATTGCATTGTACATACGTACCACAACTTCTTTATCCATTTTTTGCTTTCTGTGATATTGAACTTGTACCGTAAACGAGGTTCTTGTAAACAGAGCCGTCCCAAACTTTGGGGTGGCTGTGTCTTTTTGATTTTAATTTCCCTAAGCTATAGGACCATAAGTGGGAGTGCCCTAGGCTCTGTTGCTTTGTTTTTTGGATGTTTCAGGAAACACCATACACTTCTCCAGAGTGGCTGCTGGTAATTTTCATCCCAACCATCAGCATAACAAGGCTCCCAGTTCTCCATGGCCTGTCCTGCCTTTCTGGATTTTACACTTTTTTCAGATGGCCCTTTTGACCCGGGGGGGCAGTGAGACTTCATTGTAGTGCAGATTTCCTTTGCATGCTTGCTTGGTTGGCCAAAAAGGGCGTATGCGTTTTTTCCTGAATATATTCAGGAAAAAACGCATACGCCCTTTTTGGCCAAGTGCATCATTGTGGACGTTCTGCCTCTTTTCCTATGCTTTACATGCAATTCCAGTTTACCTCCTGAAATCGGTTTCCTGCAATTCTGCCCCGCTTTCAACTCCTCTTGGCAGCCTTACTTCAATATATTTTTGGAGGATAGCTGTCATTTATAACTCTGCAGGTTTGTGAATTACAGTGCCCCTGAGCTCCTTTCTTCAACTCGCTTTCTTTTCAGCTGGCTGCAACACCGCAGGATTGCTTCAGGCCCTAGTGTGCTTCTGGCATGGCATGCTGAGCCTTTGGTTAATTCTTCTTCTTGGTGGGAAATGAGAGTTAAATTTGCCCATCCAGACACCTCCAGCTAGTCTCTCATTGGTTCTCCCTATTCCTGTTCATCTTACGCAGAAATTGCAAACTGGGCCAAACAGGAGGTTAAAGGCACTGACTTTACAAGTGGGGAGAGTGTTAGTAAACCGTTTGGAATGTTGTACCCGAGTACCAGGGGATGAAAACTGAGACACATTGGAACACGTTTCCCGATCACACGGTGGATCATACTCTGGGTTCCACATGCATGTTTTAGCTGAAGGAAGAATCCCTTAAGCATGCAGAGTTGAGACCCATGGAATGGGTACCATGCAATATGACTTCAAAGGGTCTGCATTTGCTCACCAAACCTCACCAATCCTATCACTGCTGCGTTTATGCCGCCGTACACACGCTTGATTCTCTTTCGGAGACATATAAATCCGTAGGTTTTAATATTCTTACTAGTCAGGTATATTCTTAGGCGTTTAATATGGGGTGTTGAGTCCACTTCGTTGAGCAAGGAGTAGCTCTTGTCTATTACATATTTGGCTTATGGAACGGTATCTGTGCTAATTTCAATCTCTGGTTTCATGCAGCACCCCAACTCACCTTTCCCCTTAAGCAAGCATAAGTTGGTTTTCTACATTTGAGACCCTGTTCTGTTTTGTAATTCAGTTCTTGTGTAGCCAAGTTTACCTTCCGTGTAGTAGTGATATCTTATGGTGTTTCTTTTCCTGTGTGACTTATTTCACTTAGAATCATCATACCTGAATCCACTCATTATGCTGCTACGGGCCTGATGACATAGATTTCATTGCTGAGTGATATTGCATTGTACGTTAGTACCACAACTTCTTTATCCATTTTTTGCTTTCTGTGATATTGAACTTGTACCGTAAACGAGGTTCTTGTAAACAGAGCCGTCCCAAACTTTGGGGTGGCTGTGTCTTTTTGATTTTCATTTCCCTAATCTATAGGACCATAAGTGGAAGTGCCCTAGGCTCTGATGCTTTGTTTTTTAGATGTTTCAGGAAACACCATACACTTCTCCAGAGTGGCTGTTGGCAATTTACATCCCGCCCACCAGCATAACAAAGCTCCCAGTTCTCCATGGCCTGTCCTGCCTTTCTGGATTTTACACTTTTTTCAGATGGCCCTTTTGACCGGTGGCAGTGAGACTTCATTGTAGTGCAGATATCATTTGCAAGCTTGCTTGGTTGGCCAAAAAGGGCGTATGCGTTTTTTCCTGAATATATTCAGGAAAAAAAGCATACGCCCTTTTAGGCCAAGTGCATCATTGTGGACGTTCTGCCTCTTTTCCTATGCTTTACATGCAATTCCAGTGTACCTCCTGAAATCGATTTCCTGCAATTCTGCCCCGCTTTCAAGTCCTCTTGGCAGCCTTACTTCAATATATTTTTGGACGATAGCTGTCATTTATAACTCTGCAGGTTTGTGAATTACAGTGCCCCTGAGCTCGTTTCTTCAACTCGCTTTCTTGTGAGCTGGCCGCAACACCGCAGGATTGCTTCAGGCCCTAGTGTAGTTCCGGCACGGCACGCTGAGCCTTTGGTTAATTCCTCTTCCTGGTGGGAAACGAGAGTTAAATTTGCCCGTCCAGACACCTCCAGCTAGTCTCTCTTTCGTTCTCCCTATTCCTGTTCATTTTCCACAGAAATTACAAACTGGGCCTAACAGGAGGTTAAAGGCACTGACTCTCCAAGTGGGGAGAGTGTTAGGAAAGCATCTGGAATGTTGCACCCGAGTACCAGGGATGAAAACGAGACACATTTGAACACGTTTCCCGATCACACGGTGGATCATACTCTGGGTTCCACATGCATGTTTCAGCTGAAGGAAGAATCCCTTAAACCTGGAGAGTTGAGACCCATGGAATGGGTACCATGCAATATGACTTCAAAGGGTCTGCATTTGCTCACCGAACCTCACCAATCCTATCACTGCTGCGTTTATGCCGCTGTACACACGCTTGATTCTCTTTCGGAGACATATAAATCCGTAGGTTTTAAGATTATTTCTAGTCAGGTATATTCTTAGGCGTTTAATATGGGGTGTTGAGTCCACTTCGTTGAGCAAGGAGTAGCTCTTGTCTATTGCATATTTGGCTTATGGAACGGTATCTGTGCTAATTTCAATCTCTGGTTTCATGCAGCACCCCAACTCACCTTTCCCCTTAAGCAAGCATAAGTTGGTTTTCTACATTTGAGACCCTGTTCTGTTTTGTAATTCAGTTCCTGTGTAGCCAAGTTTACATTCCGTGTAGTAGTGATATCTTATGATGTTTCTTTTTCTGTGTGACTTATTTCACTTAGACTCATCATACCTGCATCCACTCATTAAGCTGCTACGGGCCTGATGACATAGATTTCATTGCTGAGTGATATTGCATTGTACATAAGTACCACAACTTCTTTATCCATTTTTTGCTTTCTGTGATATTGAACTTGTACCGTAAACGAGGTTCTTGTAAACAGAGCCGTCCCAAAGTTTGGGGTGACCGTGTCTTTTTGATTTTAATTTCCCTAAGCTATAGGACCATAAGTGGAAGTGCCCTAGGCTCTGTTGCTTTGTTTTTTAGATGTTTCAGGAAATACCATACACTTCTCCACAGTGGCTGTTGGCAATTTACATCCCGCCCATCAGCATAACAAGGCTCCCAGTTATCCATGGCCTGTCCTGCCTTTCTGGATTTTACACTTTTTTCAGATGGCCCTTTTGACCGGGGGGCAGTGAGACTTCATTGTAGTGCAGATATCCTTTGCAAGCTTGCTTGGTTGGCCAAAAAGGGCGTATGCGTTTTTTCCTGAATATATTCAGGAAAAAATGCATACGCCCTTTTTGGCCAAGTGCATCATTGTGGACGTTCTGCCTCTTTTCTATGCTTTACATGCAATTCCAGTGTACCTCCTGAAATCGATTTCCTGCAATTCTGCCCCGCTTTCAAGTCCTCTTGGCAGCCTTACTTCAATATATTTTTGGACGATAGCTGTCATTTATAACTCTGCAGGTTTGTGAATTACAGTGCCCCTGAGCTCCTTTCTTCAACTCGCTTTCTTGTGAGCTGGCCGAAACACCACAGGATTGCTTCAGGACCTAGTGTAGTTCCGGCACGGCACGCTGAGCCTTTGGTTAATTCCTCTTCCTGGTGGGAAATGAGAGTTAAATTTGCCCGTCCAGACACCTCCAGCTAGTCTCTCTTTCGTTCTCCCTATTCCTGTTCATTTTCCACAGAAATTGCAAACTGGGCCAAACAGGAGGTTAAAGGCACTGACTCTCCAAGTGGGGAGAGTGTTAGTAAAGCATCTGGAATGTTGCACCCGAGTTCCACGGGACGAAAACTGAGACACATTTGAACACGTTTCCCGATCACACGGTTGATCATACTCTGGGTTCCACATGCATGTTTTAGCTGAAGGAAGAATCCCTTAAATCTGGAGAGTTGAGACCCATGGAATGGGTACCATGCAATATGACTTTAAAGGGTCTGCATTTGCTCACCGAACCTCACCAATCCTATCACTGCTGCGTTTATGCCGCTGTACACACGCTTGATTCTCTTTCGGAGACATATAAATCCGTAGGTTTTAAGATTATTTCTAGTCAGGTATACTCTTAGGCGTTTAATATGGGGTGTTGAGTCCACTTCGTTCAGCAAGGAGTAGCTCTTGTCTATTGCATATTTGGTTTATGGAACGGTATCTGTGCTAATTTCAATCTCTGGTTTCATGCAGCACCCCAACTCACCTTTCCCCTTAAGCAAGCATAAGTTGGTTTTCTACATTTGAGACCCTGTTCTGTTTTGTAATTCAGTTCCTCTGTAGCCAAGTTTACATTCCGTGTATTGGTGATATCTTATGATGTTTCTTTTTCTGTGTGACTTATTTCACTTAGAATCTTCATACCTGAATCCACTCATTATGCTGGTACGGGCCTGATGACATAGATTTCATTGCTGAGTGATATTGCATTGTACGTAAGTACCACAACTTCTTTATCCATTTTTCGCTTTCTGTGATATTGAACTTGTACCGTAAACGAGGTTCTTGTAAACAGAGCCTTCCCAAACTTTGGGGTGGCTGTGTCTTTTTTATTTTAATTTCCCTAAGCTATAGGACCATAAGTGGAAGTGCCCTAGGCTCTGTTGCTTTGTTTTTTAGATGTTTTAGGAAACACCATACACTTCTCCAGAGTGGCTGTTGGCAATTTACATCACGCCCACCAGCATAACAAGGCTCCCAGTTCTCCATGGCCTGTCCTGCCTTTCTGGATTTTACACATTTTTCAGATGGCCCTTTTGACCGGGGGGCAGTGAGACTTCATTGTAGTGCAGATTTCCTTTGCAAGCTTGCTTGGTTGGCCAAAAAGGGCGTATGCGTTTTTTCCTGAATATATTCAGGAAAAAACGCATACGCCCTTTTTGGCCAAGTGCATCATTGTGGACGTTCTGCCTCTTTTCCTATGCTTTACATGCAATTCCAGTCTACCTCCTGAAATCGGTTTCCTGCAATTCTGCCCCGCTTTCAAGTCCTCTTGGCAGCCTTACTTCAATATATTTTTGGACGATAGCTGTCATTTATAACTCTGCAGGTTTGTGAATTACAGTGCCCCTGAGCTCCTTTCTTCAACTCGCTTTCTTGTGAGCTGGCCGCAACACCGCAGGATTGCTTCAGGCCCTAGTGTGGACCCGGCACGGCACGCTGACCCTTTGGTTAATTCCTCTTCCTGGTGGGAAATGAGAGTTAAATTTGCCCGTCCAGACACCTCCAGCTAGTTTATCATTGGTTCTCCCTATTCCTGTACATTTTCCGCAGAAATTGCAAACTGGGCCATACAGGAGGTTAAAGGCACTGACTCTCCAAGTGGAGAGAGTGTTAGTAAAGCGTCTGGAGTGTTGCACCCGAGTACGAGGGGACGAAAACTGAGACACATTTGAACACGTTTCCTGATCACACGGTGGATCATACTCTGTGTTCCACATGCATGTTTTAGCTGAAGGAAGAATCCCTTAAACTTGGAGAGTTGAGACCCATGGAATGGGTACCATGCAATATGACTTCAAAGGGTCTGCGTTTGCTCACCGAACCTCACAAATCCTATCACTGCTGCGTTTATTCTGCTGTACACACGCTTGATTCTCTTTCGGAGACATATAAATCCGTAGGTTTTAATATTCTTACTAGTCAGGTATATTCTTAGGCGTTTAATATGGGGTGTTGAGTCCACTTCGTTGAGCAAGGAGTAGCTCTTGTCTATTACATATTTGGCTTATGGAACGGTATCTGTGCTAATTTCAATCTCTGGTTTCATGCAGCACCCCAACTCACCTTTCCCCTTAAGCAAGCATAAGTTGGTTTTCTACATTTGAGACCCTGTTCTGTTTTGTAATTCAGTTCTTGTGTAGCCAAGTTTACCTTCCGTGTAGTAGTGATATCTTATGGTGTTTCTTTTCCTGTGTGACTTATTTCACTTAGAATCATCATACCTGAATCCACTCATTATGCTGCTACGGGCCTGATGACATAGATTTCATTGCTGAGTGATATTGCATTGTACGTTAGTACCACAACTTCTTTATCCATTTTTTGCTTTCTGTGATATTGAACTTGTACCGTAAACGAGGTTCTTGTAAACAGAGCCGTCCCAAACTTTGGGGTGGCTGTGTCTTTTTTATTTTAATTTCCCTAAGCTATAGGACCATAAGTGGAAGTGCACTAGGCTCTGTTGCTTTGTTTTTTAGATGTTTCAGGAAACACCATACACTTCTCCAGAGTGGCTGTTGGCAATTTACATCACGCCCACCAGCATAACAAGGCTCCCAGTTCTCCATGGCCTGTCCTGCCTTTCTGGATTTTACACATTTTTCAGATGGCCCTTTTGACCGGGGGGCAGTGAGACTTCATTGTAGTGCAGATTTCCTTTGCAAGCTTGCTTGGTTGGCCAAAAAGGGCGTATGCGTTTTTTCCTGAATATATTCAGGAAAAAACGCATACGCCCTTTTTGGCCAAGTGCATCATTGTGGACGTTCTGCCTCTTTTCCTATGCTTTACATGCAATTCCAGTCTACCTCCTGAAATCGGTTTCCTGCAATTCTGCCCCGCTTTCTAGTCCTCTTGGCAGCCTTACTTCAATATATTTTTGGACGATAGCTGTCATTTATAACTCTGCAGGTTTGTGAATTACAGTGCCCCTGAGCTTTCTTCAACTCGCTTTCTTGTGAGCTGGCCGCAACACCGTAGGATTGCTTCAGGCCCTAGTGTGGTTCCGGCACGCCATGCTGAGCCTTTGGTTAATTCCTCTTCCTGGTGGGAAATGAGAGTTAAATTTGCCCGTCCAGACACCTCCAGCTAGTCTCTCTTTCGTTCTCCCTATTCCTGTTCATTTTCCACAGAAATTGCAAACTGGGCCAAACAGGAGGTTAAAGGCACTGACTCTCCAAGTGGGGAGAGTGTTAGTAAAGCATCTGGAATGTTGCACCCGAGTTCCACGGGACGAAAACTGAGACACATTTGAACACGTTTCCCGATCACACGGTGGATCATACTCTGGGTTCCACATGCATGTTTTAGCTGAAGGAAGAATCCCTTAAACCTGGAGAGTTGAGACCCATGGAATGGGTACCATGCAATATGAATTTAAAGGGACTGCATTTGCTCACCGAACCTCACCAATCCTATCACTGCTGCGTTTATGCCGCTGTACACACGCTTGATTCTCTTTCGGAGACATATAAATCCGTAGGTTTTAAGATTATTTCTAGTCAGGTATATTCTTAGGCGTTTAATATGGGGTGTTGAGTCCACTTCGTTGAGCAAGGAGTAGCTCTTGTCTATTGCATATTTGGCTTATGGAACGGTATCTGTGCTAATTTCAATCTCTGGTTTCATGCAGCACCCCAACTCACCTTTCCACTTAAGCAAGCATAAGTTGGTTTTCTACTTTGAGACCCTGTTCTGTTTTGTAATTCAGTTCCTGTGTAGCCAAGTTTACATTCCGTGTATTAGTGATACCTTATGATGTTTCTTTTTCTGTGTGACTTATTTCACTTAGAATCATCGTACCTGAATCCACTCATTATGCTGCTACGGGCCTGATGACATAGATTTCATTGCTGAGTGATATTGCATTGTACGTAAGTACCACAACTTCTTTATCCATTTTTCGCTTTCTGTGATATTGAACTTATACCGTAAACGAGGTTCTTGTAAACAGAGCCGTCCCAAACTTTGGGGTGGCTGTGTCTTTTTGATTTTAATTTCCCTAAGCTATAGGACTATAAGTGGAATTGCCCTAGGCTCTGTTGCTTTGTTTTTTAGATGTTTCAGGAAACACCATACACTTCTCCAGAGTGGCTGCTGGCAATTTACATCCCGCCCATCAGCATAACAAGGCTCCCAGTTCTCCATGGCCTGTACTGCCTTTCTGGATTTTACACTTTTTTCAGATAGCCTTTTCACCAGGGAGCAGTGAGACTTCATTGTAGTGCAGATTTCCTTTGCAAGCTTGCTTGGTTGGCCAAAAAGGGCGTATGCGTTTTTTCCTGAATATATTCAGGAAAAAACGCATACGCCCTTTTTGGCCAAGTGCATCATTGTGGATGTTCTGCCTCTTTTCCTATGCTTTACATGCAATTCCAGTCTACCTCCTGAAATCGGTTTCCTGCAATTCTGCCCCGCTTTCAAGTCCTCTTGGCAGCCTTACTTCAATATATTTTTGGACGATAGCTGTAATTTGTAACTCTGCAGGTTTGTGAATTACAGTACCCCTGAGTTCCTTTCTTCAACTTGCTTTCCTGTGAGCTCGCTGCAACACCGCAGGATTGCTTCAGGCCCTAGTGTGCTTCTGGCATGGCACGCTGAGCCTTTGGTTAATTCCTCTTCGTGGTGGGAAATGAGAGTTAAATTTGCCCGTCCAGACACCTCCACCTAGTCTCTCATTGGTTCTCCCTGTTCCTGTTCATCTTACGCAGAAATTGCAAACGGGGCCAAACAGGAGGTTAAAGGCACTCACTCTCCAAGTGGGGAGAGTGTTAGTAAAGCGTCTGGAATGTTGCACCCGAGTACCAGGGGACGAAAACTGAGACACATTTGAACACGTTTCCCGATCACACGGTTGGTCATACTCTGGGTTCCACATGCATGTTTTAGCTGAAGGAAGAATCCCTTAAACCTGGAGAGTTGAGACCCATGGAATGGGTAGCATGCAATATGACTTCAAAGGGCCTGCATTTGCTCACCGAACCTCACCAATCCTATCACTGCTGCGTTTATGCCGCTGTACACACGCTTGATTCTCTTTTGGAGACATATAAATCCGAAGGTTTTAAGATTCTTACTAGTCAGGTATATTCTTAGGCGTTTATTATGGGGTGTTGAGTCCACTTCTTTGAGCAAGGAGTAGCTCTTCTCTATTACATATTTGGCTTATGGAACGGTATCTGTGCTAATTTCAATCTCTGGTTTTATGCCGCACCCCAACTCACCTTTCCCCTTAAGCAAGCATAAGTTGGTTTTCTACATTTGAGACCCTGTTCTGTTTTGTATTTCAGTTCCTGTGTAGCCAAGTTTACATTCCGTGTAGTAGTGATATCTTATGATGTTTCTTTTTCTGTGTGATTTATTTCACTTAGAATCATCGTACCTGAATCCACTCATTATGCTGCGACGGGCCTGATGACATAGATTTCATTGCTGAGTGATATTGCATTGTACGTAAGTACCACAACTTCTTTATCCATTTTTCGCTTTCTGTGATATTGTACTTGTACAGTAAACGAGGTTCTTGTAAACAGAGCCGGCCGAAACTTTGGGGTGGCTGTGTCTTTTTGATTTTAATTTCCCTAAGCTATAGGACCATAAGTGGGAGTGCCCTAGGCTCTGTTGCTTTGTTTTTTGGATGTTTCAGGAAACACCATACACTTCTCCAGAGTGGCTGTTGGCAATTTACATCCCACCCATCAGCATAAAAAGGCTCCCAGTTCTCCTTAGCCTGTCCTGCCTTTCTGGATTTTACACTTTTTTCAGATGGCTCTTTTGACTGGGGGGCAGTGAGACTTCATTGTAGTGCAGATTTCCTTTGCAAGCTTGCTTGGTTGGCCAAAAAGGGCGTATGCGTTTTTTCCTGAATATATTCAGGAAAAAACGCATACGCCCTTTTTGGCCAAGTGCATCATTGTGGACGTTCTGCCTCTTTTCCTATGCTTTACATGCAATTCCAGTCTACCTCCTGAAATCGGTTTCCTGCAATTCTGCCCCGCTTTCAACTCCTCTTGGCAGCCTTACTTCAATATATTTTTGGAAGATAGCTGTCATTTATAACTCTGCAGGTTTGTGAATTACAGTGCCCCTGAGCTCCTTTCTTCAACTCGCTTTCTTGTGAGCTGGCCGCAACACCGCAGGATTGCTTCAGGCCTTAGTGTGCTTCTGGCATGGCTCGCTTTGCCTTTGGTTATTTCCTCTTCCTGGTGGGAAATGAGAGTTAAATTTGCCCGTCCAGACACCTCCACCTAGTCTCTCATTGGTTATCCCTATTCCTGTTCATCTTACGCAGAAATTGCAAACTGGGCCAAACAGGAGGTTAAAGGCACTCACTCTCCAAGTGGGGAGAGTGTTAGTAAAGCGTCTGGAATGTTGCACCCGAGTACCAGGGGACGAAAACTGAGACACATTTGAACACGTTTCCCGATCACACGGTGGGTCATACTCTGGGTTCCACATGCATGTTTTAGCTGAAGGAAGAATCCCTTAAACCTGGAGAGTTGAGACCCATGGAATGGGTACCATGCAATATGACTTCAAAGGGCCTGCATTTGCTCACCGAACCTCACCAATCCTATCACTGCTGCGTTTATGCCGCTGTACACACGCTTGATTCTCTTTTGGAGACATATAAATCCATAGGTTTTAAGATTCTTACTAGTCAGGTATATTCTTAGGCGTTTATTATGGGGTGTTGAGTCCACTTCTTTGAGCAAGGAGTAGCTCTTGTCTATTACATATTTGGCTTATGAAACGGTATCTGTGCTAATTTCAATCTCTGGTTTTATGCCGCACCCCAACTCACCTTTCCCCTTAAGCAAGTATAAGTTGGTTTTCTACATTTGAGACCCTGTTCTGTTTTGTAATTCAGTTCCTGTGTAGCCAAGTTTACATTCCGTGTAGTAGTGATATCTTATGATGTTTCTTTTTCTGTGTGATTTATTTCACTTAGAATCATCGTACCTGAATCCACTCATTATGCTGCTATGGGCCTGATGACATAGATTTCATTGCTGAGTGATATTGCATTGTACGTAAGTACCACAAGTTCTTTATCCATTTTTCACTTTCTGTGATATTGAACTTGTACAGTAAACGAGGTTCTTGTAAACAGAGCCGGCCGAAACTTTGGGGTGGCTGTGTCTTTTTGATTTTAATTTCCCTAAGCAATAGGACCATAAGTGGGAGTGCCCTAGGCTCTGTTGCTTTGTTTTTTGGATGTTTCAGGAAACACCATACACTTCTCCAGAGTGGCTGTTGGCAATTTATATCCCACCCATCAGCATAAAAAGGCTCCCAGTTCTCCTTAGCCTGTCCTGCCTTTCTGGATTTTACACTTTTTTCAGATGGCTCTTTTGACTGGGGGGCAGTGAGACTTCATTGTAGTGCAGATTTCCTTTGCAAGCTTGCTTGGTTGGCCAAAAAGGGCGTATGCGTTTTTTCCTGAATATATTCAGGAAAAAACGCATACGCCCTTTCTGGCCAAGTGCATCATTGTGGACGTTCTGCCTCTTTTCCTATGCTTTACATGCAATTCCAGTCTACCTCCTGAAATCGGTTTCCTGCAATTCTGCCCCGCTTTCAACTCCTCTTGGCAGCCTTACTTCAATATATTTTTGGAAGATAGCTGTCATTTATCTCTGCAGGTTTGTGAATTACAGTGCCCCTAAGCTCCTTTCTTCAACTCGCTTTCTTGTGAGCTGGCCGCAACACCGCAGGATTGCTTCAGGCCTTAGTGTGCTTCTGGCATGGCACGCTGAGCCTTTCGTTATTTCCTCTTCCTGGTGGGAAATGAGAGTTAAATTTGCCCGTCCAGACACCTCCAGCTAGTCTCTCATTGGTTATCCCTATTCCTGTTCATTTTCCACAGAAATTGCAAACTGGGCCAAACAGGAGGTTAAAGGCACTGACTCTCCAAGTGGGGAGAGTGTTAGTAAAGCGTCTGGAATGTTGCACCGGAGTACCAGGGGACGAAAACTGAGACACATTTGAACACGTTTCCCGATCACACGGTGGATCATACTCTGGGTTCCACATGCATGTTTTAGCTGAAGGAAGAATCTCTTAAACCTGGAGAGTTGAGACCCATGGAATGGGTACCATGCAATATGACTTCAAAGGGTCTGCATTTGCTCACCGAACCTCACCACTCCTATCACTGCTGCGTTTATGCCGCTGTACACACGCTTGATTCTCTTTCGGAGACATATAAATCCATAGGTTTTAAGATTCTTACTAGTCGGGTATATTGTTAGGCGTTTAACATGGGGTGTTGAGTCCACTTCGTTGAGCAAGGAGTAGCTCTTGTCTATTACATATTTGGCTTATGGAACGGTATCTGTGCTAATTTCAATCTCTGGTTTCATGCAGCACCCCAACTCACCTTTCCCCTTAAGCAAGCGTAAGTTGGTTTTCTACATTTGAGATCCTGTTCTGTTTTGTAATTCAGTTCCTGTGTAGCCAAGTTTACATTCCATGTATTGGTGATATCTTATGATGTTTCATTTTCTGTGTGACTTATTTCACTTAGAATCATCGTACCTGAATCCACTCATTATGCTGCTACGGGCCTGATGACATAGATTTCATTGCTGAGTGATATTGCATTGTACGTAAGTACCACAACTTCTTTATCCATTTTTCCCTTTCTGTGATATTGAACTTGTACATTAAACGAGGTTCTTGTAAACAGAGCCCTCCCAAGCTTTGGGGTGGCTGTGTCTTTTTGATTTTAATTTCCCTAAGCTATAGGACCATAAGTGGAAGTGCCCTAGGCTCTGTTGCTTTGTTTTTTGGATGTTTCAGGAAACACCATACACTTCTCCAGAGTGGCTGTTGGCAATTTACATCCCACCCATCAGAATAACAAGGCTCCCAGTTCTCCATGGCCTGTCCGGCCTTTCTGGATTTAACACTTTTTTCAGATGGCCCTTTTGAGCGGGGGGCAGTGAGACTTCATTGTAGTGCAGATTTCCTTTGCAAGCTTGCTTGGTTGGCCAAAAAGGGCGTATGCGTTTTTTCCTGAATATATTCAGGAAAAAACGCATACGCCATTTTTGGCCAAGTGCATCATTGTGGACGTTCTGCCTCTTTTCCTATGCTTTACATGCAATTCCAGTCTACCTCCTGAAATCGGTTTCCTGCAATTCTGCCCCGCTTTCAAGTCCTCTTGGCAGCCTTACTTCAATATATTTTTGGAAGATAGCTGTCATTTATCTCTGCAGGTTTGTGAATTACAGTGCCCCTGAGCTCCTTTCTTCAACTCGCTTTCTTTTGAGCTGGCCGCAACACCGCAGGATTGCTTCAGGCCCTAGTGTGCTTCCGGCATGGCATGCTGAGCCTTTGGTTAATTCTTCTTCTTGGTGGGAAATGAGAGTTAAATTTGCCCGTCCAGACACCTCCACCTAGTCTCTCATTGGTTCTCCCTATTCCTGTTCATTTTCCAAAGAAATTGCAAACGGGGACAAACAGGAGGTTAAAGGCACTGACTCTCCAAGTGGGGAGAGTGTTAGTAAAGCGTCTGGAATGTTGCACCCGAGTACCAGGGGACGAAAACTGAGACACATTTGAACACGTTTCCCGATCACACGGTGGGTCATACTCTGGGTTCCACATGCATGTTTTAGCTGAAGGAAGAATCCCTTAAACCTGGAGAGTTGAGACCTATGGAATGGGTACCATGCAATATGACTTCAAAGGGTCTGCATTTGCTCACCGAACCTCACCAATCCTATCACTGCTGCGTTTATGCCGCTGTACACATGCTTGATTCTCTTTCGGAGACATATAAATCCATAGGTTTTAAGATTCGTACTAGTCAGGTATATTGTTAGGCATTTAATATGGGGTGTTGAGTCCACTTCGTTGGGCAAGGAGTAGCTCTTGTCTATTACATATTTGGCTCATGGAATGGTATCTGTGCTAATTTCAATCTCTTGTTGTATGCAACACCCCAACTCACCTTTCCCCTTAAGCAAGCATAAGTTGGTTTTCTACATTTGACACCCTGTCCTGTTTAGTAATTCTGTTCCTGTGTAGCCAAGTTTACATTCCATGTAGTAGTGATATCTTATGATGTTTCTTTTTCTGTGTGACTTATTTCACTTAGAATCATCGTACCTGAATCCACTCATTATTCTGCTATGGGCTTGATGACATAGATTTCATTGCTGAGTGATATTGCATTGTACATACGTACCACAACTTCTTTATCCATTTTTTGCTTTCTGTGATATTGAACTTGTACCGTAAACGAGGTTCTTGTAAACAGAGCCGTCCCAAACTTTGGGGTGGCTGTGTCTTTTTGATTTTAATTTCCCTAAGCTATAGGACCATAAGTGGGAGTGCCCTAGGCTCTGTTGCTTTGTTTTTTGGATGTTTCAGGAAACACCATACACTTCTCCAGAGTGGCTGCTGGTAATTTTCATCCCAACCATCAGCATAACAAGGCTCCCAGTTCTCCATGGCCTGTCCTGCCTTTCTGGATTTTACACTTTTTTCAGATGGCCCTTTTGACCCGGGGGGGCAGTGAGACTTCATTGTAGTGCAGATTTCCTTTGCATGCTTGCTTGGTTGGCCAAAAAGGGCGTATGCGTTTTTTCCTGAATATATTCAGGAAAAAACGCATACGCCCTTTTTGGCCAAGTGCATCATTGTGGACGTTCTGCCTCTTTTCCTATGCTTTACATGCAATTCCAGTTTACCTCCTGAAATCGGTTTCCTGCAATTCTGCCCCGCTTTCAACTCCTCTTGGCAGCCTTACTTCAATATATTTTTGGAGGATAGCTGTCATTTATAACTCTGCAGGTTTGTGAATTACAGTGCCCCTGAGCTCCTTTCTTCAACTCGCTTTCTTTTCAGCTGGCTGCAACACCGCAGGATTGCTTCAGGCCCTAGTGTGCTTCTGGCATGGCATGCTGAGCCTTTGGTTAATTCTTCTTCTTGGTGGGAAATGAGAGTTAAATTTGCCCATCCAGACACCTCCAGCTAGTCTCTCATTGGTTCTCCCTATTCCTGTTCATCTTAGGCAGAAATTGCAAACTGGGCCAAACAGGAGGTTAAAGGCACTGACTTTACAAGTGGGGAGAGTGTTAGTAAACCGTTTGGAATGTTGTACCCGAGTACCAGGGGATGAAAACTGAGACACATTGGAACACGTTTCCCGATCACACGGTGGATCATACTCTGGGTTCCACATGCATGTTTTAGCTGAAGGAAGAATCCCTTAAGCATGCAGAGTTGAGACCCATGGAATGGGTACCATGCAATATGACTTCAAAGGGTCTGCATTTGCTCACCGAACCTTACCAATCCTATCACTACTGCGTTTATGCCGCTGTACACACGCTTCATTCTCTTTCGGAGACATATAAATCCATAGGTTTTAAGATTCTTACTAGTCAGGTATATTGTTAGGCGTTTAATATGTGGTGTTGAGTCCACTTCGTTGAGCAAGGAGTAGCTCTTGTGTATTACATATTTGGCTTATGGAACGGTATCTGTGCTAATTTCAATCTCTGGTTTTATGCAGCACCCCAACTCACCTTTCCCCTTAAGCAAGCATAAGTTGGTTTTCTACATTTGACACCCTGTTCTGTTTTGTAATTCAGTTCCTGTGTAGCCAAGTTTACATTCCGTGTAGTAGTGATATCTTATGATATTTCTTTTTCTGTGTGACTGATTTCACTTAGAATCATCGTACCTGAATCCACTCATTATCCTGCTATGTGCCTGATGACATAGATTTCATTGCTGAGTGATATTGCATTGTATGTAAGTACCACAACTTCTTTATCCATTTTTCGCTTTCTGTGATATTGAACTTGTACATTAAACGAGGTTCTTGTAAACAGAGCCCTCCCAAGCTTTGGGGTGGCTGTTTCTTTTTGATTTTAATTTCCCTAAGCTATAGGACCATAAGTGGAAGTGCCCTAGGCTCTGTTGCTTTGTTTTTTGAATGTTTCAGGAAACACCATACACTTCTCCAGAGTGGCTGCTGGCAATTTACATCCCGCCCATCAGCATAACAAGGCTCCTAGTTCTCCTTGGTCTGTCCTGCCTTTCTGGATTTTACACTTTTTTCAGATGGTCCTTTTGACCGGGGGGCAGTGAGACTTCATTGTAGTGCAGATTTCCTTTGCAAGCTTGCTTGGTTGGCCAAAAAGGGCGTATGCGTTTTTTCCTGAATATATTCAGGAAAAAACACATACGCCCTTTTTGGCCAAGTGCATCATTGTGGACGTTCTGCCTCTTTTCCTATGCTTTACATGCAATTCCAGTCTACCTCCTGAAATCGGTTTCCTGCAATTCTGCCCCGCTTTCAACTCCTCTTGGCAGCCTTACTTCAATATATTTTTGGAGGATAGCTGTCATTTATAACTCTGCAGGTTTGTGAATTACAGTGCCCCTGAGCTCCTTTCTTGAACTCGCTTTCTTTTCAGCTGGCCGCAACACCGCAGGATTGCTTCAGGCCCTAGTGTGCTTCTGGCATGGCACGCTGAGCCTTTGGTTACTTCCTCTTCCTGGTGGGAAATGAGAGTTAAATTTGCCCGTCCAGAAACCTCCAGCTAGTCTCTCATTGCTTCTCCCTATTCCTGTTCATCTTACGCAGAAATTGCAAACTGGGACAAAGAGGAGGTTAAAGGCACTGACTCTCCAAGTGGGGAGAGTGTTAGTAAAGCATCTGGAATGTTGCACCCGAGTACCAGGGGACAAAAACTGAGACACATTTGAACACGTTTCCCGATCACACGGTGGGTCATACTCTGGGTTCCACATGCATGTTTTAGCTGAAGGAAGAATCCCTTAAACCTGGAGAGTTGAGACCTATGGAATGGATACCATGCAATATGACTTCAAAGGGTCTGCATTTGCTCACCGAACCTCACCAATCCTATCACTGCTGCGTTTATGCCGCTGTACACACGCTTGATTCTCTTTCGGAGACATATAAATCCATAGGTTTTAAGATTCTTACTAGTCAGGTATATTGTTAGGCGTTTAATATGGGGTGTTGAGTCCACTTCGTTGAGCAAGGAGTAGCTCTTGTCTATTACATATTTGGCTCATGGAATGGTATCTGTGCTAATTTCAATCTCTTGTTGTATGCAACACCCCAACTCACCTTTCCCCTTAAGCAAGCATAAGTTGGTTTTCTACATTTGACACCCTGTCCTGTTTAGTAATTCTGTTCCTGTGTAGCCAAGTTTACATTCCGTGTAGTAGTGATATCTTATGATGTTTCTTTTTCTGTGTGACTTATTTCACTTAGAATCATCGTACCTGAATCCACTCATTATTCTGCTACGGGCTTGATGACATAGATTTCATTGCTGAGTGATATTGCATTGTACATAAGTACCACAACTTCTTTATCCATTTTTTGCTTTCTGTGATATTGAACTTGTACTGTAAACGAGGTTCTTGTAAACAGAGCCGTCCCAAACTTTGGGGTGGCTGTGTCTTTTTGATTTTAATTTCCCTAAGCTATAGGACCATAAGTGGAAGTGCCCTAGGCTCTGTTGCTTTGTTTTTTGGATGTTTCAGGAAACACCATACACTTCTCCAGAGTGGCTGCTGGCAATTTTCATCCCAACCATCAGCATAACAAGGCTCCCAGTTCTCCATGGCCTTTCCTGCCTTTCTGGATTTTACACTTTTTTCAGATGGCCCTTTTGACCTGGGGGCAGTGAGACTTCATTGTAGTGCAGATTTCCTTTGCAAGCTTGCTTGGTTGGTCAAAAAGGGCGTATGCGTTTTTTCCTGAATATATTCAGGAAAAATCGAATTCGCCCTTTTTGTCCAAGTGCATCCTTGTGGACGTTGTGCCTCTATTCCTATGCTTTACATGCAATTCCAGTCTACCTCTTGAAATCGGTTTCCTGCAATTCTGCCCCGCTTTCAACTCCTCTTGGCAGCCTTACTTCAATATAGTTTTGGACGATAGCTGTCATTTATAACTCTGCAGTTTTGTGAATTACAGTACCCCTGAGTTCCTTTCTTCAACTTGCTTTCTTGTGAGCTCCCTGCAACACCGCAGGATTGCTTCAGGCCCTAGTGTGCTTCTGGCATGGCACGCTGAGCCTTTGGTTAATTCCTCTTCGTGGTGGGAAATGAGAGTTAAATTTGCCCGTCCAGACACCTCCACCTAGTCTCTCATTGGTTCTCCCTGTTCCTGTTCATCTTACGCAAAAATTGCAAAGTGGGCCAACCAGGAGGTTAAAGGCACTGACTCTCCAAGTGGGGAGAGTGTTAGTAAAGCGTCTGGAATGTTGCACCCGAGTACCAGGGGACGAAAACTGAGACACATTTGAACACGTTTCCCGATCACATGGTGGATCATACTCTGGGTTCCACATGCATGTTTTAGCTGAAGGAAGAATCCCTTAAACCTGGAGAGTTGAGACCCATGGAATGGGTACCATGCAATATGACTTCAAAGGGTCTGCATTTGCTCACCGAACCTCACCAATCCTATCACTGCTGCGTTTATGCCGCTGTACACACGCTTGATTCTCTTTCAGAGACATATAAATCCGTAGGTTTTAAGATTATTTCTAGTCAGGTATATTCTTAGGCGTTTAATATGGGGTGTTGAGTCCACTTCGTTGAGCAAGGAGTAGCTCTTGTCTATTGCATATTTGGCTTATGGAACGGTATCTGTGCTAATTTCAATCTCTGGTTTCATGCAGCACCCCAACTCACCTTTCCCCTTAAGCAAGCATAAGTTGGTTTTCTACATTTGACACCCTGTTCTGTTTTGTAATTCAGTTCCTGTGTAGCCAAATTTACATTCCGTGTAGTAGTGATATCTTATGATGTTTCTTTTTCTGTGTGACTTATTTCACTTAGAATCATCGTACCTGAATCCACTCATTATGCTGCTACGGGCCTGATGACATAGATTTCATTGCTGAGTGATATTGCATTGTACGTAAGTACCACAACTTCTTTATCCATTTTTTGCTTTCTGTGATATTGAACTTGTACCGTAAACGAGGTTCTTGTAAACAGAGCCGTCCCAACCTTTGGGGTGGCTGTGTCTTTTTGATTTTAATTTCCCTAAGCTATAGGACCATAAGTGGAAGTGCCCTAGGCTCTGTTGCTTTGTTTTTTAGATGTTTCAGGAAACACCATACACTTCTCCAGAGTGGCTGTTGGCAATTTACATCCCGCCCACCAGCATAACAAGGCTCCCAGTTCTCCATGGCCTGTCCTGCCTTTCTGGATTTTACACTTTTTTCAGATGGCCCTTTTGACCGGGGGGCAGTGAGACTTCATTGTAGTGCAGATTTCCTTTGCAAGCTTGCTTGGTTGGGCAAAAAGGGCGTATGCGTTTTTTCCTGAATATATTCAGGAAAAAACGCATACGCCCTTTTTGGCCAAGTGCATCATTGTGGACGTTCTGCCTCTTTTCCTATGCTTTACATGCAATTCCAGTGTACCCCCTGAAATCGATTTCCTGCAATTCTGCCCCGCTTTCAAGTCCTCTTGGCAGCCTTACTTCAATATATTTTTGGACGATAGCTGTCATTTATAACTCTGCAGGTTTGTGAATTACAGTGCCCCTGAGCTCGTTTCTTCAACTCGTTTTCTTGTGAGCTGGCCGCAACACCGCAGGATTGCTTCAGGCCCTAGTGTAGTTCCGGCACGGCACGCTGAGCCTTTGGTTAATTCCTCTTCCTGGTGGGAAATGAAAGTTAAATTTGCCCGTCCAGACACCTCCAGCTAGTCTCTCTTTCGTTCTCCCTATTCCTGTTCATTTTCCACAGAAATTACAAACTGGGCCAAACAGGAGGTTAAAGGCACTGACTCTCCAAGTGGGGAGAGTGTTAGTAAAGCGTCTGGAGTGTTGCACCCGAGTACCAGGGGACGAAAACTGAGACACATTTGAACACGTTTCCTGATCACACGGTGGATCATAATCTGTGTTCCACATGCATGTTTTAGCTGAAGGAAGAATCCCTTAAACCTGGAGAGTTGAGACCCATGGAATGGGTACCATGCAATATGACTTCAAAGGGTCTGCATTTGCTCACCGAACCTCACCAATCCTATCACTGCTGCGTTTATGCCGCTGTACACACGCTTGATTCTCTTTCGGAGACATATAAATCCGTAGTTTTTAAGATTATTTCTAGTCAGGTGTATTCTTAAGCGTTTAATATGGGGTGTTGAGTCCACTTCGTTGAGCAAGGAGTAGCTCTTGTCTATTACATATTTGGCTTATGGAACGGTATCTGTGCTAATTTCAATCTCTGATTTCATGCAGCACCCCAACTCACCTTTCCCCTTAAGCAAGCATAAGTTGGTTTTCTAAATTTGAGACCCTGTTCTGTTTTGTAATTCAGTTCTTGTGTAGCCAAGTTTACATTCCGTGTAGTAGTGATATCTTATGATGTTTCTTTTTCTGTGTGACTTATTTCACTTAGAATCATCGTACCTGAATCCACTCATTATGCTGCTACGGGCCTGATGACATAGATTTCATTGCTGAGTGATATTGCATTGTACGTAAGTACCACAACTTCTTTATCCATTTTTTGCTTTCTGTGATATTGAACTTGTACCGTAAACGAGGTTCTTGTAAACAGAGCCGTCCCAAACTTTGGGGTGGCTGTGTCTTTTTGATTTTAATTTCCCTAAGCTATAGGACCATAAGTGGAAGTGCCCTAGGCTCTGTTGCTTTGTTTTTTAGATGTTTCAGGAAACACCATACACTTCTCCAGAGTGGCTGTTGGCAATTTACATCCCGCCCACCAGCATAACAAGGCTCCCAGTTCTCCATGGCCTGTCCTGCCTTTCTGGATTTTACACTTTTTTCAGATGGCCCTTTTGACCGGGGGGCAGTGAGACTTCATTGTAGTGCAGATTTCCTTTGCAAGCTTGCTTGGTTGGCCAAAAAGGGCGTATGCGTTTTTTCCTGAATATATTCAGGAAAAAACGCATACGCCCTTTTTGGCCAAGTGCATCATTGTGGACGTTCTGCCTCTTTTCCTATGCTTTACATGCAATTCCAGTGTACCCCCTGAAATCGATTTCCTGCAATTCTGCCCCGCTTTCAAGTCCTCTTGGCAGCCTTACTTCAATATATTTTTGGACGATAGCTGTCATTTATAACTCTGCAGGTTTGTGAATTACAGTGCCCCTGAGCTCGTTTCTTCAACTCGTTTTCTTGTGAGCTGGCCGCAACACCGCAGGATTGCTTCAGGCCCTAGTGTAGTTCCGGCACGGCACGCTGAGCCTTTGGTTAATTCCTCTTCCTGGTGGGAAATGAGAGTTAAATTTGCCCGTCCAGACACCTCCAGATAGTCTCTCTTTTGTTCTCCCTATTCCTGTTCATTTTCCACAGAAATTACAAACTGGGCCAAACAGGAGGTTAAAGGCACTGACTCTCCAAGTGGGGAGAGTGTTAGTAAAGCATCTGGAATGTTGCACCCGAGTACCAGGGACGATAACGAGACACATTTGAACACGTTTCCCGATCACACGGTGGATCATACTCTGGGTTCCACATGCATGTTTTAGCTGAAGGAAGAATCCCTTAAACCTGGAGAGTTGAGACCCATGGAATGGGTACCATGCAATATGACTTCAAAGGGTCTGCATTTGCTCACCGAACCTCACCAATCCTATCACTGCTGCGTTTATGCCGCTGTACACACGCTTGATTCTCTTTCGGAGACATATAAATCTGTAGGTTTTAAGATTATTTCTAGTCAGGTATATTCTTAGACGTTTAATATGGGGTGTTGAGTCCACTTCGTTGAGCAAGGAGTAGCTCTTGTCTATTGCATATTTGGCTTATGGAACGGTATCTGTGCTAATTTCAATCTCTGGTTTCATGCAGCACCCCAACTCACCTTTCCCCTTAAGCAAGCATAAGTTGGTTTTCTACATTTGAGACCCTGTTCTGTTTTGTAATTCAGTTCTTGTGTAGCCAAGTTTACCTTCCGTGTAGTAGTGATATCTTATGGTGTTTCTTTTCCTGTGTGACTTATTTCACTTAGAATCATCATACCTGAATCCACTCATTATGCTGCTACGGGCCTGATGACATAGATTTCATTGCTGAGTGATATTGCATTGTACGTAAGTACCACAACTTCTTTATCCATTTTTCGCTTTCTGTGATATTGAACTTGTACCGTAAACGAGGTTCTTGTAAACAGAGCCGTCCCAAACTTTGGGGTGGCTGTGTCTTTTTGATTTTAATTTCCCTAAGCTATAGGACCATAAGTGGAAGTGCCCTAGGCTCTGTTGCTTTGTTTTTTAGATGTTTCAGGAAACACCATACACTTCTCCAGAGTGGCTGTTGGCAATTTACATCCCGCCCATCAGCATAACAAGGCTCCCAGTTCTCCATGGCCTGTCCTGCCTTTCTGGATTTTACACTTTTTTCAGATGGCCCTTTTGACCGGGGGGCAGTGAGACTTCATTGTAGTGCAGATATCCTTTGCAAGCTTGCTTGGTTGGCCAAAAAGGGCGTATGCGTTTTTTCCTGAATATATTCAGGAAAAAACGCATACGCCCTTTTTGGCCAAGTGCATCATTGTGGACGTTCTGCCTCTTTTCCTATGCTTTACTTGCAATTCCAGTGTACCTCCTGAAATCGATTTCCTGCAATTCTGCCCCGCTTTCAAGTCCTCTTGGCAGCCTTACTTCAATATATTTTTGGACGATAGCTGTCATTTATAACTCTGCAGGTTTGTGAATTACAGTGCCCCTGAGCTCGTTTCTTCAACTCGCTTTCTTGTGAGCTGTCCGCAACACCGCAGGATTGCTTCAGGCCCTAGTGTAGTTCCGGCACGGCACGCTGAGCCTTTGGTTAATTCCTCTTCCTGGTGGGAAATGAGAGTTAAATTTGCCCGTCCAGACACCTCCAGCTAGTCTCTCTTTCGTTCTCCCTATTCCTGTTCATTTTCCACAGAAATTACAAACTGGGCGAAACAGGAGGTTAAAGGCACTGACTCTCCAAGTGGGGAGAGTGTTAGTAAAGCATCTGGAATGTTGCACCCGAGTACCAGGGACGAAAACGAGATACATTTGAACACGTTTCCCGATCACACGGTGGATCATACTCTGGGTTCCACATGCATGTTTTAGCTGAAGGAAGAATCCCTTAAACCTGGAGAGTTGAGACCCATGGAATGGGTACCATGCAATATGACTTCAAAGGGTCTGCATTTGCTCACCGAACCTCACCAATCCTATCACTGCTGCGTTTATGCCGCTGTACACACGCTTGATTCTCTTTCGGAGACATATAAATCCGTAGGTTTTAAGATTATTTCTAGTCAGGTATATTCTTAGGCGTTTAATATGGGGTGTTGAGTCCACTTCGTTGAGCAAGGAGTAGCTCTTGTCTATTGCATATTTGGCTTATGGAACGGTATCTGTGCTAATTTCAATCTCTGGTTTCATGCAGCACCCCAACTCACCTTTCCCCTTAAGCAAGCATAAGTTGGTTTTCTACATTTGAGACCCTGTTCTGTTTTGTAATTCAGTTCTTGTGTAGCCAAGTTTACCTTCCGTGTAGTAGTGATATCTTATGGTGTTTCTTTTCCTGTGTGACTTATTTCACTTAGAATCATCATACCTGAATCCACTCATTATGCTGCTACGGGCCTGATGACATAGATTTCATTGCTGAGTGATATTGCATTGTACGTAAGTACCACAACTTCTTTATCCATTTTTCGCTTTCTGTGATATTGAACTTGTACCGTAAACGAGGTTCTTGTAAACAGAGCCGTCCCAAACTTTGGGGTGACTGTGTCTTTTTGATTTTAATTTCCCTAAGCTATAGGACCATAAGTGGAAGTGCCCTAGGCTCTGTTGCTTTGTTTTTTAGATGTTTCAGGAAACACCATACACTTCTCCAGAGTGGCTGTTGGCAATTTACATCCCGCCCATCAGCATAACAAGGCTCCCAGTTCTCCATGGCCTGTCCTGCCTTTCTGGATTTTACACTTTTTTCAGATGGCCCTTTTGACCGGGGGGCAGTGAGACTTCATTGTAGTGCAGATATCATTTGCAAGCTTGCTTGGTTGGCCAAAAAGGGCGTATGCGTTTTTTCCTGAATATATTCAGGAAAAAACGCATACGCCCTTTTTGGCCAAGTGCATCATTGTGGACGTTCTGCCTCTTTTCCTATGCTTTACTTGCAATTCCAGTGTACCTCCTGAAATCGATTTCCTGCAATTCTGCCCCGCTTTCAAGTCCTCTTGGCAACCTTACTTCAATATATTTTTGGACGATAGCTGTCATTTATAACTCTGCAGGTTTGTGAATTACAGTGCCCCTGAGCTCGTTTCTTCAACTCGCTTTCTTGTGAGCTGTCCGCAACACCGCAGGATTGCTTCAGGCCCTAGTGTAGTTCCGGCACGGCATGCTGAGCCTTTGGTTAATTCCTCTTCCTGGTGGGAAATGAGAGTTAAATTTGCCCGTCCAGACACCTCCAGCTAGTCTCTCTTTCGTTCTCCCTATTCCTGTTCATTTTCCACAGAAATTACAAACTGGGCGAAACAGGAGGTTAAAGGCACTGACTCTCCAAGTGGGGAGAGTGTTAGTAAAGCATCTGGAATGTTGCACCCGAGTACCAGGGACGAAAACGAGATACATTTGAACACGTTTCCCGATCACACGGTGGATCATACTCTGGGTTCCACATGCATGTTTTAGCTGAAGGAAGAATCCCTTAAACCTGGAGAGTTGAGACCCATGGAATGGGTACCATGCAATATGACTTCAAAGGGTCTGCATTTGCTCACCGAACCTCACCAATCCTATCACTGCTGCGTTTATGCCGCTGTACACACGCTTGATTCTCTTTCGGAGACATATAAATCCGTAGGTTTTAAGATTATTTCTAGTCAGGTATATTCTTAGGCGTTTAATATGGGGTGTTGAGTCCACTTCGTTGAGCAAGGAGTAGCTCTTGTCTATTGCATATTTGGCTTATGGAACGGTATCTGTGCTAATTTCAATCTCTGGTTTCATGCAGCACCCCAACTCACCTTTCCCCTTAAGCAAGCATAAGTTGGTTTTCTACATTTGACACTCTGTTCTGTTTTGTAATTCAGTTCCTGTGTAGCCAAGTTTACATTCCGTGTAGTAGTGATATCTTATGATGTTTCTTTTTCTGTGTGACTTATTTCACTTAGAATCATCGTACCTGAATCCACTCATTATGCTGCTACGGGCCTGATGACATAGATTTCATTGCTGAGTGATATTGCATTGTACGTAAGTACCACAACTTCTTTATCCATTTTTTGCTTTCTGTGATATTGAACTTGTACCGTAAACGAGGTTCTTGTAAACAGAGCCGTCCCAACCTTTGGGGTGGCTGTGTCTTTTTGATTTTAATTTCCCTAAGCTATAGGACCATAAGTGGAAGTGCCCTAGGCTCTGTTGCTTTGTTTTTTAGATGTTTCAGGAAACACCATACACTTCTCCAGAGTGGCTGTTCGCAATTTACATCCCGCCCACCAGCATAACAAGGCTCCCAGTTCTCCATGGACTGTCCTGCCTTTCTGGATTTTACACTTTTTTCAGATGGCCCTTTTGACCGGGGGGCAGTGAGACTTCATTGTAGTGCAGATTTCCTTTGCAAGCTTGCTTGGTTGGGCAAAAAGGGCGTATGCGTTTTTTCCTGAATATATTCAGGAAAAAACGCATACGCCCTTTTTGGCCAAGTGCATCATTGTGGACGTTCTGCCTCTTTTCCTATGCTTTACATGCAATTTCAGTGTACCCCCTGAAATCGATTTCCTGCAATTCTGCCCCGCTTTCAAATCCTCTTGGCAGCCTTACTTCAATATATTTTTGGACGATAGCTGTCATTTATAACTCTGCAGGTTTGTGAATTACAGTGCCCCTGAGCTCGTTACTTCAACTCGTTTTCTTGTGAGCTGGCCGCAACACCGCAGGATTGCTTCAGGCCCTAGTGTAGTTCCGGCACGGCACGCTGAGCCTTTGGTTAATTCCTCTTCCTGGTGGGAAATGAGAGTTAAATTTGCCCGTCCAGACACCTCCAGCTAGTCTCTCTTTCGTTCTCCCTATTCCTGTTCATTTTCTACAGAAATTACAAACTGGGCCAAACAGGAGTTTAAAGGCACTGACTCTCCAAGTGGGGAGAGTGTTAGTAAAGCGTCTGGAGTGTTGCACCCGAGTACCAGGGGACGAAAACTGAGACACATTTGAACACGTTTCCTGATCACACGGTGGATCATAATCTGTGTTCCACATGCATGTTTTAGCTGAAGGAAGAATCCCTTAAACCTGGAGAGTTGAGACCCATGGAATGGGTACCATGCAATATGACTTCAAAGGGTCTGCATTTGCTCACCGAACCTCACCAATCCTATCACTGCTGCGTTTATGCCGCTGTACACACGCTTGATTCTCTTTCGGAGACATATAAATCCGTAGTTTTTAAGATTATTTCTAGTCAGGTGTATTCTTAAGCGTTTAATATGGGGTGTTGAGTCCACTTCGTTGAGCAAGGAGTAGCTCTTGTCTATTACATATTTGGCTTATGGAACGGTATCTGTGCTAATTTCAATCTCTGGTTTCATGCAGCACCCCAACTCACCTTTCCCCTTAAGCAAGCATAAGTTGGTTTTCTACATTTGAGACCCTGTTCTGTTTTGTAATTCAGTTCTTGTGTAGCCAAGTTTACCTTCCGTGTAGTAGTGATATCTTATGGTGTTTCTTTTCCTGTGTGACTTATTTCACTTAGAATCATCATACCTGAATCCACTCATTATGCTGCTACGGGCCTGATGACATAGATTTCATTGCTGAGTGATATTGCATTGTACGTAAGTACCACAACTTCTTTATCCATTTTTCGCTTTCTGTGATATTGAACTTGTACCGTAAACGAGGTTCTTGTAAACAGAGCCGTCCCAAACTTTGGGGTGGCTGTGTCTTTTTGATTTTAATTTCCCTAAGCTATAGGACCATAAGTGGAAGTGCCCTAGGCTCTGTTGCTTTGTTTTTTAGATGTTTCAGGAAACACCATACACTTCTCCAGAGTGGCTGTTGGCAATTTACATCCCGCCCACCAGCATAACAAGGCTCCCAGTTCTCCATGGCCTGTCCTGCCTTTCTGGATTTTACACTTTTTTCAGATGGCCCTTTTGACCGGGGGGCAGTGAGACTTCATTGTAGTGCAGATATCCTTTGCAAGCTTGCTTGGTTGGCCAAAAAGGGCGTATGCGTTTTTTCCTGAATATATTCAGGAAAAAACGCATACGCCCTTTTTGGCCAAGTGCATCATTGTGGACGTTCTGCCTCTTTTCCTATGCTTTACATGCAATTCCAGTCTACCTCCTGAAATCGATTTCCTGCAATTCTGCCCCGCTTTCAAGTCCTCTTGGCAGCCTTACTTCAATATATTTTTGGACGATAGCTGTCATTTATAACTCTGCAGGTTTGTGAATTACAGTGCCCCTGAGCTCCTTTCTTCAACTCGCTTTCTTGTGAGCTGGCCGCAACACCGCAGGATTGCTTCAGGCCCTAGTGTAGTTCCGGCACGGCACGATGAGCCTTTGGTTAATTCCTCTTCCTGGTGGGAAATGAGAGTTAAATTTGCCCGTCCAGACACCTCCAGCTAGTCTCTCTTTCGTTCTCCCTATTCCTGTTCATTTTCCACAGAAATTACAAACTGGGCCAAACAGGAGGTTAAAGGCACTGACTCTCCAAGTGGGGAGAGTGTTAGTAAAGCGTCTGGAGTGTTGCACCCGAGTAACAGGGGACGAAAACTGAGACACATTTGAACACGTTTCCTGATCACACGGTGGATCATAATCTGTGTTCCACATGCATGTTTTAGCTGAAGGAAGAATCCCTTAAACCTGGAGAGTTGAGACCCATGGAATGGGTACCATGCAATATGACTTCAAAGGGTCTGCATTTGCTCACCGAACCTCACCAATCCTATCACTGCTGCGTTTATGCCGCTGTACACACGCTTGATTCTCTTTCGGAGACATATAAATCCGTAGTTTTTAAGATTATTTCTAGTCAGGTGTATTCTTAAGCGTTTAATATGGGGTGTTGAGTCCACTTCGTTGAGCAAGGAGTAGCTCTTGTCTATTACATATTTGGCTTATGGAACGGTATCTGTGCTAATTTCAATCTCTGGTTTCATGCAGCACCCCAACTCACCTTTCCCCTTAAGCAAGCATAAGTTGGTTTTCTACATTTGAGACCCTGTTCTGTTTTGTAATTCAGTTCTTGTGTAGCCAAGTTTACCTTCCGTGTAGTAGTGATATCTTATGGTGTTTCTTTTCCTGTGTGACTTATTTCACTTAGAATCATCATACCTGAATCCACTCATTATGCTGCTACGGGCCTGATGACATAGATTTCATTGCTGAGTGATATTGCATTGTACGTAAGTACCACAACTTCTTTATCCATTTTTCGCTTTCTGTGATATTGAACTTGTACCGTAAACGAGGTTCTTGTAAACAGAGCCGTCCCAAACTTTGGGGTGGCTGTGTCTTTTTGATTTTAATTTCCCTAAGCTATAGGACCATAAGTGGAAGTGCCCTAGGCTCTGTTGCTTTGTTTTTTAGATGTTTCAGGAAACACCATACACTTCTCCAGAGTGGCTGTTGGCAATTTACATCCCGCCCACCAGCATAACAAGGCTCCCAGTTCTCCATGGCCTGTCCTGCCTTTCTGGATTTTACACTTTTTTCAAATGGCCCTTTTGACCGGGGGGCAGTGAGACTTCATTGTAGTGCAGATTTCCTTTGCAAGCTTGCTTGGTTGGCCAAAAAGGGCGTATGCGTTTTTTCCTGAATATATTCAGGAAAAAACGCATACGCCCTTTTTGGCCAAGTGCATCATTGTGGACGTTCTGCCTCTTTTCCTATGCTTTACATGCAATTCCAGTGTACCCCCTGAAATCGATTTCCTGCAATTCTGCCCCGCTTTCAAGTCCTCTTGGCAGCCTTCCTTCAATATATTTTTGGACGATAGCTGTCATTTATAACTCTGCAGGTTTGTGAATTACAGTGCCCCTGAGCTCGTTTCTTCAACTCGCTTTCTTGTGAGCTGGCCGCAACACCGCAGGATTGCTTCAGGCCCTAGTGTAGTTCCGGCACGGCACGCTGAGCCTTTGGTTAATTCCTCTTCCTGGTGGGAAATGAGAGTTAAATTTGCCCGTCCAGACACCTCCAGATAGTCTCTCTTTCGTTCTCCCTATTCCTGTTCATTTTTCACAGAAATTACAAACTGGGCCAAACAGGAGGTTAAAGGCACTGACTCTCCAAGTGGGGAGAGTGTTAGTAAAGCATCTGGAATGTTGCACCCGAGTACCAGGGACGAAAACGAGACACATTTGAACACGTTTCCCGATCACACGGTGGATCATACTCTGGGTTCCACATGCATGTTTTAGCTGAAGGAAGAATCCCTTAAACCTGGAGAGTTGAGACCCATGGAATGGGTACCATGCAATATGACTTCAAAGGGTCTGCATTTGCTCACCGAACCTCACCAATCCTATCACTGCTGCGTTTATGCCGCTGTACACACGCTTGATTCTCTTTCGGAGACATATAAATCCGTAGGTTTTAAGATTATTTCTAGTCAGGTATATTCTTAGGCGTTTAATATGGGGTGTTGAGTCCACTTCGTTGAGCAAGGAGTAGCTCTTGTCTATTGCATATTTGGCTTATGGATCGGTATCTGTGCTAATTTCAATCTCTGGTTTCATGCAGCACCCCAACTCACCTTTCCCCTTAAGCAAGCATAAGTTGGTTTTCTACATTTGACACCCTGTTCTGTTTTGTAATTCAGTTCCTGTGTAGCCAAGTTTACATTCCGTGTAGTAGTGATATCTTATGATGTTTCTTTTTCTGTGTGACTTATTTCACTTAGAATCATCGTACCTGAATCCACTCATTATGCTGCTACGGGCCTGATGACATAGATTTCAGTGCTGAGTGATATTGCATTGTACGTAAGTACCACAACTTCTTTATCCATTTTTTGCTTTCTGTGATATTGAACTTGTACCGTAAACGAGGTTCTTGTAAACAGAGCCGTCCCAACCTTTGGGGTGGCTGTGTCTTTTTGATTTTAATTTCCCTAAGCTATAGGACCATAAGTGGAAGTGCCCTAGGCTCTGTTGCTTTGTTTATTAGATGTTTCAGGAAACACCATACACTTCTCCAGAGTGGCTGTTGGCAATTTACATCCCGCCCACCAGCATAACAAGGCTCCCAGTTCTCCATGGCCTGTCCTGCCTTTCTGGATTTTACACTTTTTTCAGATGGCCCTTTTGACCGGGGGGCAGTGAGACTTCATTGTAGTGCAGATTTCCTTTGCAAGCTTGCTTGGTTGGCCAAAAAGGGCGTATGCGTTTTTTCCTGAATATATTCAGGAAAAAACGCATACGCCCTTTTTGGCCAAGTGCATCATTGTGGACGTTCTGCCTCTTTTCCTATGCTTTACATGCAATTCCAGTGTACCCCCTGAAATCGATTTCCTGCAATTCTGCCCCGCTTTCAAGTCCTCTTGGCAGCCTTACTTCAATATATTTTTGGACGATAGCTGTCATTTATAACTCTGCAGGTTTGTGAATTACAGTGCCCCTGAGCTCGTTTCTTCAACTCGTTTTCTTGTGAGCTGGCCGCAACACCGCAGGATTGCTTCAGGCCCTAGTGTAGTTCCGGCACGGCACGCTGAGCCTTTGGTTAATTCCTCTTCCTGGTGGGAAATGAGAGTTAAATTTGCCCGTCCAGACACCTCCAGATAGTCTCTCTTTTGTTCTCCCTATTCCTGTTCATTTTCCACAGAAATTACAAACTGGGCCAAACAGGAGGTTAAAGGCACTGACTCTCCAAGTGGGGAGAGTGTTAGTAAAGCATCTGGAATGTTGCACCCGAGTACCAGGGACGAAAACGAGACACATTTGAACACGTTTCCCGATCACACGGTGGATCATACTCTGGGTTCCACATGCATGTTTTAGCTGAAGGAAGAATCCCTTAAACCTGGAGAGTTGAGACCCATGGAATGGGTACCATGCAATATGACTTCAAAGGGTCTGCATTTGCTCACCGAACCTCACCAATCCTATCACTGCTGCGTTTATGCCGCTGTACACACGCTTGATTCTCTTTCGGAGACATATAAATCTGTAGGTTTTAAGATTATTTCTAGTCAGGTATATTCTTAGGCGTTTAATATGGGGTGTTGAGTCCACTTCGTTGAGCAAGGAGTAGCTCTTGTCTATTGCATATTTGGCTTATGGAACGGTATCTGTGCTAATTTCAATCTCTGGTTTCATGCAGCACCCCAACTCACCTTTCCCCTTAAGCAAGCATAAGTTGGTTTTCTACATTTGAGACCCTGTTCTGTTTTGTAATTCAGTTCTTGTGTAGCCAAGTTTACCTTCCGTGTAGTAGTGATATCTTATGGTGTTTCTTTTCCTGTGTGACTTATTTCACTTAGAATCATCATACCTGAATCCACTCATTATGCTGCTACGGGCCTGATGACATAGATTTCATTGCTGAGTGATATTGCATTGTACGTAAGTACCACAACTTCTTTATCCATTTTTCGCTTTCTGTGATATTGAACTTGTACCGTAAACGAGGTTCTTGTAAACAGAGCCGTCCCAAACTTTGGGGTGACTGTGTCTTTTTGATTTTAATTTCCCTAAGCTATAGGACCATAAGTGGAAGTGCCCTAGGCTCTGTTGCTTTGTTTTTTAGATGTTTCAGGAAACACCATACACTTCTCCAGAGTGGCTGTTGGCAATTTACATCCCGCCCATCAGCATAACAAGGCTCCCAGTTCTCCATGGCCTGTCCTGCCTTTCTGGATTTTACACTTTTTTCAGATGGCCCTTTTGACCGGGGGGCAGTGAGACTTCATTGTAGTGCAGATATCCTTTGCAAGCTTGCTTGGTTGGCCAAAAAGGGCGTATGCGTTTTTTCCTGAATATATTCAGGAAAAAACGCATACGCCCTTTTTGGCCAAGTGCATCATTGTGGACGTTCTGCCTCTTTTCCTATGCTTTACTTGCAATTCCAGTGTACCTCCTGAAATCGATTTCCTGCAATTCTGCCCCGCTTTCAAGTCCTCTTGGCAACCTTCCTTCAATATATTTTTGGACGATAGCTGTCATTTATAACTCTGCAGGTTTGTGAATTACAGTGCCCCTGAGCTCGTTTCTTCAACTCGCTTTCTTGTGAGCTGTCCGCAACACCGCAGGATTGCTTCAGGCCCTAGTGTAGTTCCGGCACGGCACGCTGAGCCTTTGGTTAATTCCTCTTCCTGGTGGGAAATGAGAGTTAAATTTGCCCGTCCAGACACCTCCAGCTAGTCTCTCTTTCGTTCTCCCTATTCCTGTTCATTTTCCACAGAAATTACAAACTGGGCGAAACAGGAGGTTAAAGGCACTGACTCTCCAAGTGGGGAGAGTGTTAGTAAAGCATCTGGAATGTTGCACCCGAGTACCAGGGACGAAAACGAGATACATTTGAACACGTTTCCCGATCACACGGTGGATCATACTCTGGGTTCCACATGCATGTTTTAGCTGAAGGAAGAATCCCTTAAACCTGGAGAGTTGAGACCCATGGAATGGGTACCATGCAATATGACTTCAAAGGGTCTGCATTTGCTCACCGAACCTCACCAATCCTATCACTGCTGCGTTTATGCCGCTGTACACACGCTTGATTCTCTTTCGGAGACATATAAATCCGTAGGTTTTAAGATTATTTCTAGTCAGGTATATTCTTAGGCGTTTAATATGGGGTGTTGAGTCCACTTCGTTGAGCAAGGAGTAGCTCTTGTCTATTGCATATTTGGCTTATGGAACGGTATCTGTGCTAATTTCAATCTCTGGTTTCATGCAGCACCCCAACTCACCTTTCCCCTTAAGCAAGCATAAGTTGGTTTTCTACATTTGACACCCTGTTCTGTTTTGTAATTCAGTTCCTGTGTAGCCAAGTTTACATTCCGTGTAGTAGTGATATCTTATGATGTTTCTTTTTCTGTGTGACTTATTTCACTTAGAATCATCGTACCTGAATCCACTCATTATGCTGCTACGGGCCTGATGACATAGATTTCAGTGCTGAGTGATATTGCATTGTACGTAAGTACCACAACTTCTTTATCCATTTTTTGCTTTCTGTGATATTGAACTTGTACCGTAAACGAGGTTCTTGTAAACAGAGCCGTCCCAACCTTTGGGGTGGCTGTGTCTTTTTGATTTTAATTTCCCTAAGCTATAGGACCATAAGTGGAAGTGCCCTAGGCTCTGTTGCTTTGTTTTTTAGATGTTTCAGGAAACACCATACACTTCTCCAGAGTGGCTGTTGGCAATTTACATCCCGCCCACCAGCATAACAAGGCTCCCAGTTCTCCATGGCCTGTCCTGCCTTTCTGGATTTTACACTTTTTTCAGATGGCCCTTTTGACCGGGGGGCAGTGAGACTTCATTGTAGTGCAGATTTCCTTTGCAAGCTTTCTTGGTTGGCCAAAAAGGGCGTATGCGTTTTTTCCTGAATATATTCAGGAAAAAACGCATACGCCCTTTTTGGCCAAGTGCATCATTGTGGACGTTCTGCCTCTTTTCCTATGCTTTACATGCAATTTCAGTGTACCCCCTGAAATCGATTTCCTGCAATTCTGCCCCGCTTTCAAGTCCTCTTGGCAGCCTTACTTCAATATATTTTTGGACGATAGCTGTCATTTATAACTCTGCAGGTTTGTGAATTACAGTGCCCCTGAGCTCGTTTCTTCAACTCGTTTTCTTGTGAGCTGGCCGCAACACCGCAGGATTGCTTCAGGCCCTAGTGTAGTTCCGGCACGGCACGCTGAGCCTTTGGTTAATTCCTCTTCCTGGTGGGAAATGAGAGTTAAATTTGCCCGTCCAGACACCTCCAGCTAGTCTCTCTTTCGTTCTCCCTATTCCTGTTCATTTTCCACAGAAATTACAAACTGGGCCAAACAGGAGGTTAAAGGCACTGACTCTCCAAGTGGGGAGAGTGTTAGTAAAGCGTCTGGAGTGTTGCACCCGAGTACCAGGGGATGAAAACTGAGACACATTTGAACACGTTTCCTGATCACACGGTGGATCATAATCTGTGTTCCACATGCATGTTTTAGCTGAAGGAAGAATCCCTTAAACCTGGAGAGTTGAGACCCATGGAATGGGTACCATGCAATATGACTTCAAAGGGTCTGCATTTGCTCACCGAACCTCACCAATCCTATCACTGCTGCGTTTATGCCGCTGTACACACGCTTGATTCTCTTTCGGAGACAAATAAATCCGTAGGTTTTAAGATTATTTCTAGTCAGGTATATTCTTAGGCGTTTAATATGGGGTGTTGAGTCCACTTCGTTGAGCAAGGAGTAGCTCTTGTCTATTACATATTTGGCTTATGGAACGGTATCTGTGCTAATTTCAATCTCTGGTTTCATGCAGCACCCCAACTCACCTTTCCCCTTAAGCAAGCATAAGTTGGTTTTCTACATTTGAGACCCTGTTCTGTTTTGTAATTCAGTTCCTTTGTAGCCAAGTTTACATTCCATGTATTGGTGATATCTTATGAAGTTTCTTTTTCTGTGTGACTTATTTCACTTAGAATCATCGTACCTGAATCCACTCATTATGCTGCGACGGGCCTGATGACATAGATTTCATTGCTGAGTGATATTGCATTGTACGTAAGTACCACAACTTCTTTATCCATTTTTCGCTTTCTGTGATATTGAACTTGTACCGTAAACGAGGTTCTTGTAAACAGAGCCGTCCCAAACTTTGGGGTGGCTGTGTCTTTTTGATTTTAATTTCCCTAAGCTATAGGACCATAAGTGCAAGTGCCCTAGGCTCTGTTGCTTTGTTTTTTAGATGTTTCAGGAAACACCATACACTTCTCCAGAGTGGCTGCTGGCAATTTACATCCCGCCCATCAGCATAACAAGGCTCCCAGTTCTCCATGGCCTGTCCTGCCTTTCTGGATTTTACACTTTTTTCAGATGACCCTTTGACCGGGGTGAAGTGAGACTTCATTGTAGTGCAGATTTCCTTTGAGAGCTTGCTTGGTTGGCCAGAAAGGGCGTATGCGTTTCTTCCTGAATATATTCAGGAAAAAACGCATACGCCCTTTTTGGCCAAGTGCATCATTGTCGACGTTCTGAGTGTTTTCATATGTTTTCAGTGCAATTCCTGTCTACCTCCTGAAATCGGTTTCCTGCAGTTCTGCCTTGCTCTCAGTGCCTCTTCATAGCCTTACCTCAATATACTTTTGGAGAATAGTTGGCCTTTATAACTCTGCAGGTTTTTGAATTGCAGTGGCCCTTAGCTCCATTTTTCAGCTCTTATTTTTGTGATCTTGCCTCATATCCACAGGATTTCTTCAGGCCCTATTCTTCTTCTGGGGTGCCTTGCTCTGCCTTTGGTTAATTCTTCTTCCTGATGTGAAATTAGAGTGACATGTGCCCATTGATACCGCTACAGCTATTTTCTCACTGGTTCCCCCTATTCCCATTCATCCTCCGCACTAACTGCAGACTGTGCGATACCGGAACTTAAAGGCATTGACTCTCCATGTGGAGATGTTGTTAGTAAAGTGGCTGGAATGTTGATCCGGAGCCCCAGGAGAGGAAAATGAGGTGCATTTTAGAAACCTTTCCCGATCATATGGTATACCATCCGCTGGATTTCCCATGCATGGTTTAGCTGTAGGAAGATTCCCTTCAACTTGGAGTGTTGGGACCCTTGGAATAAGTAGCACGAAGTATTGCATTAAACTTTCGGCAGTTGCTCACCAAAGCTCTCCAATCCTTTCAGCCCCAAGTGTCCAGCCTTATGTCTTATCCAGCTGTGGGTTTATATGTGGTCATTCCAGGTTGCATCACAGCCCCTGAGCGAATTTTGTAAGAATTTTTCTCTCTTTCATTGTTTCTGCGTTTTGGTTTTAAAATTTATTTCTATAATGGGGTTTAGCTCATTTTCACTGCTGTGTTTGTGCCGCTCTGCGCACACTTGATTCCCTTATGGAGATATATCAATACATGGGTTTTAAGATTCTTATTACTCAGATATATTTCTCTGCGGTGTATAGGGTGTGTTGAGGCCAGTTCATTGAGCGAGGTGTAGATCTTGTCTGATACCTATTTGGTTTATTGAACGGTATCTGTGCTAATTTCAAACTCTGGTTTTATGCATCACCCCACCTCTCCTTTCCCCTTAAGCTGACATAAGTGTGTTTTCTAAATGTGAGACACTGTTCTGTTTTGTAATTCATTTTTTGTGCAGCCATATTTATCCTCCCTCTATAAGTGATATCTTATGATATGTTTCTTTTTCTGTTTGACTTATTTCAAGTAGTATTATCGGACCTCAATCCACTCTTTATCCTTCTACTAGCCTTATTACATTGATTTCATGGTGAAGAGATATTCCATTGTACATAAGTACCACATTTTCTTTATCCATTGTTCTCTTTCCTGGGATATTTAAGGTGTACTGAAGTTGAGGTTCTTGTAAACAGAGTAGCCCTAAACTGTGGTGTGCTTGTGTCTTGTTGATTTTTAGACTTCCCTAGATATACTCCCGTGATTGGAAGTGCCCTATGCTCTGTCGCTCTGTTTTTTAGATGATTTAGGAACCACCATACACTTCTCCAGAGTGGCTCTCGGCAGTTCACACACTGTCCATCAGCGTATAAAGGCTCCCTGTTCTCCATGGCCTGTCCTGCATTTCTGGTGTTTACAATTTTTTCGGATGGCCCTTTTGACCGGTGGGAAATGAGACTTCTTTGTTGTGCACATTTGCATTGCTTGCTTGCTTGGTTGCCCATAAAGTGCGTATGCGTTTTTTCCTGGATATATTCAGGAACTAACGCATACTCCCTTTTGGGCCAACTGCATCATTGTCGAAATTCTGCCGCTTTTCATGTGCTTTAAAGGCGAGTCCAATCTATCTCTTGAAATCTGTTTCTTGCAATTCTGTCTTGCATTCAGATCCTCTTCTTTGCCTTACCTCAACATATTTTTGGACGTTAGTTTTCATTTATAACTCTGCAGGTTTGTGAATTGCAGTGACCCTGAGCTCCATTTTTTAAGTTGCTCTTTTGTGAGCTGGCCTCAAAACCGCAGGATTGCTTCAGGCCCTATTTTGGCTCCGGCGAGGCGGGCTGAGCCTTTTTTTAATTCTTATTCTTAATGGGAAATTAGAGTGACATGTGCCCGTCCAAACCCCTACAACTATTCTCTCATTGTTTCCCCCTCTTCCCGTTCATCCTCCTCACAATTTGCAAAATGTGTGAAACAGAAGTTTAAATGTGCTGATTCTCTAAGTGGGGAGATTCTAAGTAACGTGGCTGGAATGATGAACAGGAGCACCAGGAGAGGATAAATGAGGTGCATTTTAGACACATCTCCCGATCACATGGTGTACAGTCCTCTGGGTTTTCCATGCATGTTTTAGCTGTAGGAAGATTCCTTGAACCTGCAGATTTGGGACCCATTGAATGGGTACCAGGTAGTATTACTTTAAAGGGTGTGCATTTCCTCACCCAACCTCACATTTCTCTTAGCGCGAACAGTTTCCAGCCTTATGTCTCATCCTGCTGTGGGTCTAGATGTGTTCAATCCATGTTGCATCACCGTCCCTGAGGAAAAGTTGTAAGAGGTTTTCTCTGTCTCTCTGTCGTTTATTTTTTTCAATTTATTACTATATTGGTTACAGCTGATTTTCAAAGCTCTGTTTCTTGCTGCTGTACATCCACTTGATTCACGTACAGAGAGACATCAATAAATTCTTTTTCAGATGCTTACCAGTCATAGATATTCTTTTCCGGTGACTTGAGTGTGCTGAGTGCAGTTCTTTTAGCTACCGTGTAGGCCTTGTTGATTATCAGTTTGGTATTTGGAATGGTATCTTTGCTAATTTCAACCTCCTGGATGATGCCTCACCCCTCCCCACCTTTCCCGTTTAGCAGCCTTACGCGTGTTTTCTACATATTTGACTATGTTTTTGTTTTGTAATTTATTTCATGTGTAGCCATTTTGGATTCCACCTTTAAGTGATATCTTATGATATGTGTCTTTTTCTTTTTGAATTATGTCACTTAGAATGATCATACGTAACTCCTCCGGAGTTGTTACAACTGGCCATATTTCATTGATTTCCAGGCTGAGTAATATTCCACTCTACATAAGTACCACATCTCTATCCATTTTTTCCCTCCAGAGACATTTAAGTTATATCCTAGTCGAGGATCTTTTAAACAGAGAGGCAGTAAACATTGGGGTGCCTGTGTCCTCTCGATTTTTGTTTTTCCCAAGATATACGCCCATGAGTGCAAGTGCCCTATGCTCTGTAGCTCATTTTTTAGATGCTTTAGTAAACACAATACACTTCTCCAGAATGGCCGTTGGCAATATACATTTCCACTATAAGCCTCACAGGGCTCCCTCTTCTCCTTGCCCTGTCCTGCATTTCTGGCGTTTACACTTTATGAGGATGGCTCTTCTGACTGATGCGAAGTGATATCTTTTGTAGTATTGATTTCCAGTGCCCACCTGTTTGGTTGGCTAAAAAAGTGTATGCCCTTTTCTTGAATATATACAGAAAAAAACGCATACAGCCTTTTTGGCCAACTGCAATGTCGGAAATGTTCAGCCCCTTTTCTTGTGCTTAATGGCGAATCCTTTCTACCTCCTCAAATCCCTTTCCTGCCATTCTCCCTTGCTTGCCAATCCTTTTCTTTGACTTTCCTCAAGACATTTTTCAGTGATAGATATTTTCAACTCTGCAGTTTCGTGAATTTTACTGCCCCTGAGTTCCATTGTTCAACTTGTGTTTATGGGAACTGGCCACAAAGCAGTGGGATTTCCTCAAGCCCTATACTGTTTCCATGGGCAACCCTAGCCTTTGGTCAATTCATCTTCCTGATTGGAAATTAGAGTGACATGTGCCTGTCTGAACACCTAGGACTTGTCTCTCATTGTTCCTCATCCTTCCGCTTCATCCTCTGGACAAATTCCAAACTGTACGCAACAGGATGTTGACAGTGTTGACATCTCCAAGTGGGGAGACTGTTAGTAAAGACGCTGGAGGGGTGAACCCGAGCACCAGGAGATGAGGAGATGAGATGCCTTTTCCAAACTCTTCCCGATCAGACGGTATACCATCCTCTGGGTGTGACAGACATGTTTTAGCAGTAGGAAGAGTCCCATTCATGTAAGGAGAACACCAGGGCTTTTTCAAAATCAGTGTCTCCCCGAAACCCAAACTGGGGAGTTTTTTAAGCTACGGCTACACATATGTTCATTAAGGGCCTTGGGAAGTAGGCAGAGTCCAAACTTTAGATGACTGAAGTCTTCAGGGTCAGAAGCACTCACCACCGGCTTCCCTTAGGTTACACTTTAACTGTCATTGATAGATGATGTCAATAAAAATATCTATTCTTTTTCCGATTATTTCCCCTTATAGGTTATTGCACAATATTGAGTGTAGTTCCCTGTGCTATACAGTAGTTCCTTGTTGATGATCTATTTTATACATAGCAGTGTGTATGTGTTAATTCCAAACTGTTAATTTATCCCTCCTCCCACCTTTCCCCTTTGGTAATAATAAATTATAAGATTTTATACTTCTCAGAAATGGGGGAGCTGAAAGAGAGGTATCATTTTCAATGGAAAAGCATTTAAAACAAGATTGAAGCTTTAACCAAGATTATTAGATGTACATCCTTGGAAAGAAATCACTTCATTTCTCTAATATTGACCTGACAAATAAGACAAACCTTTTCACTGAACTTGCTTATAATAAAGTGATGGAAATATCAAATGGAAGTGTTAGAAACATCTTATTTTACCCGAGCCTTATAAACTGTTCTATGTTAACTACAGTTTGGCTCACACATCTGTTCATTGAAGTTACAATAGTCTCAATTTCTGTTACTGATCCTCCAGAGTGGACCCCAACAAGGGTCCCCCTGCCCAGTGTCATTGGGGCCAACAGATCGAGACTGAGTTTGGTTCCCAAGCAAAGGAAACTTTATATTTTCATCAGAGAATGGAGAGGTGAGAGCATGCACTACCCCGTGGGCTGTGGGCTGGGCTGCTGTGTAGAGATCCTGTCAGAGTCAGTGAGAGGGAGGGGGCGGAGCTCTCAAGGGCCGGGTTGGCTGCAGCTCAGGCTCTATATCTCGGAGTCTGCACTGGGCCCCAGGAGCTGAGGTGTCGACCCAGCCATTCTGCACCAGGAAATCTGGTCTGAAGTGCCGGGTGTGGAACCTCTGCATGCGGGACCCTAGGAGCACGTGAAATTAGACAAAGCACAAAGGATAAAAAAGGTCAGACTTGACTTTATTGCCCAGATTCTATTTTTATCTCCCAGGGATTTTTAATGGGCTTTGCTGGGGACAAACCCCTCCTCTGCCTTTTGTCCCGTTCCTCATTCTTGGAGTGCTGAGGGTGCAGACCCTTCTTCTGTAACTGCTGAGTGCTGAGTTGGGAGCCCTCATACCAGGGGACGAGGGTCAGAACTTCTCCCCAGCAGCCTCCAGGTGACGTTGATTGGCCCCAGGACCCCTGCCTCCCTGCTCGTCCGCCTGAGCACCAGCATTGGAAGTGTTATAGATTCTAATGACCTTTAAGGGTCCAGGAAAGAGATGTGCAGAGACGCTGTGGGGGCCGGTTTCACCCCACCCCACATTTGTTCGGCCACCTTAGGCTGACCGTTTCTGCCAGCCTAGATGCTCTGACCAGTAGTCTGCTCTTTCTTCAATTAGGCCCCTGAATTAACGTAAAAACAGCACCAGGTGTCAGAGCCCTGCCCGCTCAACTCCCAGACAGTCCAGGGTCAGTGGTGATCAAGGACCATGATGGCCACTGAGTCAACAGCCTTTTGAAGTAAACAGGAGTCCAGCCGGTCTTATTGGCCACCATCATCACGGTGTCTGTAGGCTTTTCTATGGTGACAGTGTGATATACGGTTCCCCCGCCAAGATTATTAGCTCCCCTCCGGGTGCAGGAAGTCCTGCAAGCAGTAGTCTACTCCTTCGGGACACACTATTGTTGTTTTATGAGAGAAACTCCAGGTCAAGTGATGTTCACACGAGTCGTCATGGTGCCCTGTTGCCCCCGGTTATCTCTCTGGATGTTGGAGTTGGAGGGCCTCCTCACTCGAGGTCGGTGTGCCCACGGAGCGAACCCTGCAACTTCAGGGCATGGTTGGTGATTAGGATCACCACGTGGGGTCCTTTTCCCTTAGGAGGGAGGTGGCCTTTTGGGCTGCTGATTTCCAGGTTTTTAGATACCGCCAGTATCTTGGCCAGATGTGGCAGTGGGCCAAGCCCCTTGGTGACTGTAGTTTATCCTACCTGGATGGCATTCTTGCGTTGTTCCATTTCAAGTGGTCCCAGTTTTTGCACTAATTCTCCAATGGCGATTCACCTTTCACCGGGAATGGAAAGGTCAAAGGGTTTAGCTCAATTAGGGAGTTCCAGGGCAAGGGTCTGAATTGACTGCTCTTTCCATTCTTGAAAGGCCACTTCTGGATTCTGTTCAAAAGGATCATCATCTTTTCCTTTCAGTGTTTCATATAGAGGCCCAGCTAGTAGACTGTAGTTAGGGATCGAGAAGCAGCAAACCCTGGCCTCCCCAGGAACCCCTAAGCTGTCTTCTAGTTTTAGAAAGGGGTAAGGCTGCAAATGGTTTCTTCCCTTTCCTGGGATGGGCTTCTCTGACCTTGTGTGAGAATGAAGCCCAGGCAGGTCACTGCAGTCTGTGATATTTGAGCTTTTTCTTGGACAACTTCTATCCTTTATTGGCTTGGTAGTTCAGAGGCCTCCTTAGTAGGGCTGGCGATCAGAATGTCGTCTGCATATTGAAGGAGGGTTTCCTTTTCCAGAGGTAGAACTTTTCGGTCTTTAGCTAAGCTTTCCCCAAAGATGGTGTGGGAATTTTTGAACCCTTGGGGCAAGACGGCCCGGAAGTATTGTTTTAGTTGTATGTTGAGTCCTGCCACTCACAAGCCAAAATTTCTTGTGACTCTGGGACTAATGGAATACAAAAGAAGGCATCATTGAAGACTAATACAGAATACCATGTCCTGGTGGTTGGTAGAATGACCAGCAGGGTGTAGGAATCAGGAGCAACTGGAGGTATATCCTCGGTGGCTTCACTGACTGTCCTGACATCCTTTACCAGGTCCCCAGCAGCCCATGGGGCTCTCGTGGTCAGGCCAATCCCAGGATATGGAGCTCTCCTGGGCAGGTACCCCACCCCCAACCCAGCCCACGGGGCTCTCATGGTCAGGCCCCTCCCAGGATACAGAGCTACCCTTGCAGGTACCGTGGCAGGGCTGGGCACACAGGAACCGTGCACATAGCCCTCATTGAAGAGCACCCCCAGCTCACCTGTCACTCAGAGCTGACACAGAGCACCTCAGAGCAGGACTTGAACTAACAAACAGCAGCTCCGACAGGTCTGTGACCCTGGGCATCACTCTGTGTGGCCTCCCTCCACCTGGTCTTCCAGAGACTTCCACTGCACCCAGGGCACCAGGCCTCTGTCTCCAACCACCACCCACCCCTCCTCTCCCTGACTCCTGGGTTCCTCTCATTAGGAGAGGGTTTTCTTGAAGTTGTCTCCCACTCATGGGCCAGATAAAATGATTAGAAAACAAGCCAAAGCTGCAGCCCCTTGTCTATCCTGACTCTCAGGAGCCCACACCTGTTCCTTGGACCTGGCTGGTTCAGCAAGTTCCATTTTCTGCAACTGTGAGCCCCTGAGGGGTGATGATTGGCTACCTGGGCAGCCTTACCATGCCGGCCAGCCCTCCCCAGGTGTGCCTGGGTTGAGATCAATATAAATACCACTCCAGGCAGCAAAAGCCCCTGCAGCTGTGCCTGACGCCATTTTCTCTGCCCTGTCAGCAGTCTTGGGGCTGGGCTGGTGGGAGGGAGTGAGAGGCCACGGCTTTGTGGGTGGCCCAGTGTGAGTGGGGCTCTGCTGGACTTTCTGCAGCAGTTGCCAGGCTGCCACCTGCTAAAGAAGAGGATGTGTCACCCATACCTGCTGCTGGAATTTCTCCCTGGGCAGAGGTGAGGAAGGAAAAAAGCAGTGGGGGCAGGGACAGGACGGGTATCTCAGGCAGGGAAATGGAAATCTTCCAGAAGAGCACCCAGGGCCAGGACCATCCTGGCTGGCCTGCAGGCACCAAGTCAGCTGGCATGCTGTCACTCGTGTGGCTCCATGGCCCTTCCTCTAGGCTTTCAAGTCCTTGTATATATTCAGGTGTTTTACCTGGGAAGGGCGGGAACAGTTCAGCAGCAACTGGCCTGGGGCTCAGCTCACGTTTACTCACAGATGCCTCGGCACGGTGCCCCAGCTTTGCAATGAGGACGCTTGTTGTGTGGGGGCTGCTGGCTGAATGGGAGACGATTCCCCACCACTGACCAACTTCAGAATTGTTTACAACTGGAGCAAGTGCCCTGATACGGTTTTCCTCTGAGTAACTGGTGGGTTCTGTTTTTTTTTTCTCTTTTTTGTTTTTGGTTCAAGGTAGATTTTATTCCTCTTTTTTGTATTTACAGATATAAGCATGGAAATAATTTATTCATATAAATGTATGTGAAGGGAATAATTGTTTTTTCTGTTTTATTTTTTAAATTTTATTTCTTTTTAATTTTGAATTTTATTTTATATTTTTATACAGCAGGTTCTCATTGGTTATCTATTTTATACATATAAATGTTTACATGCCAATCCCAATCTCTCAACTCCTCCCACCACCACCCCTCCAAGAGCTTTCCCCCCTTGTTGTCCATACGATTGTTGTCTACATCTGTTGCTCTATTTATGCCTTGCAAAACGGTTAATCTGTACAGTTTTTCTAGGTTCCACATATATGCATGAATATACAAGATTTGTTTTTCTCTTTCTGACTTACTTCACTCTGTATGACAGTCTCTAGATCCATCGACGTCTCTACAAATGACCCAATTTCATTCCTTTCATGGCTTAGTAATATTCCATTTTATATATGTACCACATCTTTATGCATTCGTCTGTCTGTGGGCATTTAGGTTGCTTCCATTACCTCGATATTGTAAATAGTGATGCAATGAACATTGCGGTGAATGTCTCTTTTTGATTTATGGTTTTGTCTGGGTATATGTCCAGTCCTGGGATCGCTGTATCATATGGTAATTCTATTATTAGTTTCTTAAGAAACTCCATATTGTTCTCCATAGTGACTGTATCAACTTATATTCCCAACAATAGTGGAAGAGGGTTCCTTTTCTCCACACCCTTTCCAGCATTTGTTTGTAGATTTTCAGATGATGCCCATTCTAACAGGTGTGAGGTGATACCTCATTGTTGAGTCCATTTCGTTGAGCAGGGGGTAGGTCTTGTCTATTACATATTTGGCTTATGGAACGGTATCTGTGCTAATTTCAATCTCTGGTTTTATGCAGCACCCCCTTAACTCACCTTTCCCTTTAAGCAAGCATAAGTTGGTTTTCTAATCTTGAGACCCTGTTCTGTTTTGTAATTCAGTTCATGTGTAGCCAAGTTTACATTCCGTGCATTAGTGATACCTTATGATGTTTCTTTTTCTGTGTGACTTATTTCACTTAGAATCATCATGCCTCAATCCACTCATTATGCTGGTACAGGCCTGGTGACACAGATTTCATTGCTGAGTGGTATTCTGTTGTACGTAAGTACCGCAACTTCTTTATCAATTATTTGTTCTCTGGGATATTTAACTCGTACTGTAGAAGAGGTTCCTGTAAACAGAGCCGTCCCAAATTTTGGGGTGGCTGTGTCTTTTTGATTTTAATTTCCCTAAGCTATAGGACCATAAGTGGAAATGCCCTAGACTCTGTTGCTTTGTTTTTCAGATGTATCAGGAAACACCATACACTTCTCCAGAGTGGCTGTTGGCAATTTACATCCCGCCCATCAGCATAACAAGGCTCCTTTTTCCCCATGGCCTGTCTTGCCTTTCTGGATTTTACACTTTTCTCAGATGGCCCTTTAGACCGGGGGGAAGTGACACTTCATAGTAGTTCGGATTTCCATTGCAAGCTTGCTTGGTTTGCCAAAAAGGGCGTATGTGTTTTTTCCTGAATATATTCAGGAACAAACTCATACGCCCTTTGTTGCCAAGTGCATCATTGTCGATGTTCTGCCTCTTTTCCTATGCTTTAAATGCAATTCCAGTCTACCTCCTGAAATCGGTTTCCTGAAATTCTGCCCCGCTTTCAAGTCCTCTTCGCAGCCTTACTTCAATATATTTTTGGACGTTATCTGTTATTTATAACTCTCCAGGTTTGTGAATTACAGGGCCCCTGAGCTCCTTTCTTCAACTCGCTTTCTTGTGAGCTGGCCGCAAACCCGCAAGACTGCTTCAGGCCCTAATCTGCTTCTGGCAGGGCACGCTGAGCCTTTGGTTAATTTCTCTTCCTGGTGGGAAATGAGTGTTAAATATACCCGTCCAGACACCTACCTCACTCTCAACCCCTTGGTGATGTGGGTCCTCTGGTTTGTGGCCACCTTTGCTGGGTTCCTCACCTTTCGATGATGTGGCCCCACTAGTGTGAGGACACTCCTGCTTGGTTCTCATCCACGTGGTTATGTGGACCCCCTGGTGAGAGTCTGTTCCTGGCTTTGTTCCTCACCCACCTGTGAGGGAGACCCTCTGCTGATAGGTCACTCCTGCATGGCTGGCACACATTGCCTTGGTGAAGTCAGCCGTGTGGTGGCAGTTGGAGCGTGCTGGGAATCTCCTCCCCCCGGTGATGAGGACCCTCTTGCGTCAGGCCCTAACTGCTGGACTCACCAACTTTTCTTAGGGAGCCCGGTGATGCTTTGGCACTCCTCTTAGGATCCCATCTCCATGGGGTTGTGGGCCTTCTGCTCTGAGGTCCCAACGGCTGGGTTGTTCACATTTTCATGATGTGGGCTCTCTGGTGTTCACAGAAGCCTGGATCCCATAGCCTCTGTGCTCTTGGCCGCCTGCTGGGAGGTTCCAACTGCTGGATTCCTCAACTTTTATATTCTATGGACCCTGTGTTGTGAGGCCAGTCCTGCCAGCCTCATTCCGAACCCCTTGGTGATGTGGTTCCTCTGGTTTGAGGACACATGTGCTGGGATCCTCACCTTTCGATGATGTTGTCCCACTGGTGTGGGGACACTCCTGCCTGGTTCCCATCCCCTTGGTGATGTGGGCCCTCTGGTGAGAGTCTGATCCTGGCTGTGTTCCTCACCCTTCTGTGAGGTGGGCCCTCTGCTGTGAGGTCACTCCTGCCAGACTGGCACACATCGCCTTGGCGACGTTGGCCCTCTGGTGGCAGCTGGAGCCTGCTGGGAGCCTCCTCCTCTCGGTGATGAGTGCCCTCTAGCGTCAGGCCCTAACTTCTGAGCACCCCACGTTTTCTGATGTGAGCCCAGTGATGCCAGGACACTCCTGTCATGTTCCCATCACCATGGGGATGTGGGCCTTCTGCTCTGAGGTCCCAATGTCTGGGTTGCTCACAGTTTCATGATGTGGGCTGTCTGGTGTTAGTTCACTCTGGCCTGGTTCCTCTAGCCTCTGTGCTCTGGGCCGCCTGCTGGGAGGTTCCAACTGCTGGATTCCTCACCTTTCTTATTTTTGGGCCCTCTGTTATGAGGCTCCTCCTGCCTGCCTCACTCCCAGCCCCTTGGTGATGGGTGTCCTATGGTTTGAAGCCACATGTTCTGGGTTCCTCACCTTTAGATGATGTGGCCCTACTCATGTGAGGACACTCCTGCCTGGTTCCAATCCATTTGGTGATGTGGGCCCTCTGGTGCGAGTCTGATCCTGACTGGGTTCGTCACACTTCTCTGAGGTGGGCCCTCTGCTGTGAGGTCATTCGTGCCTGGTTGGCACACATCGCCTTGGCGACGTCAGCCCTCTGGTGGCAGTTGGAGCCTGCTGGGAGCCTCCTTCCCTTGGTGATGAGGGTCCTCTGGCGTCAGGCCCTAACTGCTGGTCGCCCAAAATTTTCTGATACGTTCTCAGTGGTGCGAGGACACTCCTACCAGAATTCCATCCCCATGGGGATGTGGGCCTCCTGCTCTGAGGTCCCAATGGTTGGGTTGCTCAGTTTCATGACATGGGGCCTCTTCTGTGAGTTCACTGTGGCCTGGATCCCATAGCCTCGGTGCTCTGGGCCGCCTGCTGGGAGGTTCCAACTGCTGGATTCCTCACTTTTTTATTCTATGGGCCCAGTGTTGTGAGGCTACTCCTGCCTGCCTCACTCCGAGGTCCTTGGTGATGTGGGTCCTCTGGTTTGAGGACACATGTGCTGAGTACCTCAGCTTTTGATGATGTGGCCCCACTGATGTGAAGACACTCCTGCCTGGTTCCCATCCCCTTGGTGATGTGGGCCCTCTGGTGAGAGTCTGATGTTGGCTGGGTTTCTCACCCTTCTGTGAGGTGGGACCTCTGCTGTGAGGTAACTCCTGCCTGGCATGCTCACGTTGCCTTGGCAATGTGAGCCCTCAGGTGGCAGTTGGAGCCTGCTGGGAATCTCCTCCCCTCAGTTATGAGAGCTCTGGATAAAACACATATGCCCTTTTTTGCCAAGTGCATAATTTTCCAAGTTCTGTCTCTTTTCCTATGCTTTAAGAGCTACTCCCGTGTATGTTCTGAAATCAGTTTCCAGCAATTCTGCCCGGCATTCAAGTCCTCATCGCAGCCTTACTTCAGTATAATTTTGGATGATAGCTGTCATTTATAACTCCGCAGGTTTCTGAATTACAGTGCCCCTGAGCTGCTTTCTTCAACTCGCTTTCTTGTGAGCTGGCCGCAACACCGCAGGATCTCCTCAGGCCCTAATCTAGTTCCAGCATGGCACGCAGAGCCTTTGGTTCATTTATCTTCCTGGTGGGAAATGAGAGTTAAATTTGCCCGTCCAGACACCTACAGATAGTCTCCCATTGCTTCTCCTTATTCCTGTTCATCTTCCGAAGAAATTGCAAACTGGGCCAAACAGGAGGTTAAAGGCACTGACTCTCCAAGTGGGGAGAGTGTTAGTAAAGCGTCTGGAATGTTGCACCCGAGTACCAGGGGACGAAAACTGAGACACATTTGAACACGTTTCCCGATCACACGGTGGATCATACTCTTGGTTCCACATGCATGTTTTAGCTGAAGGAAGAATCCCTTAAACATGGAGAGTTGAGACCCATGGAATGGGTACCATGCAATATGACTTCAAAGGGTCTGCATTTGCTCACCAAAACTCACCAATCCTATCACTGCTGCGTTTATGCCACTGTACACACGCTTCATTCTCTTCCGGAGACATATAAATCCATAGGTTTTAAGATTCTTACTAGTCAGGTATATTGTTAGGCGTTTAATATGGGGTGTTGAGTCCACTTCGTTGAGCAAGGAGTAGCTCTTGTCTATTACATATTTGGCTTATGGAACGGTATCTGTGCTAATTTCAATCTCTGGTTTTATGCAGCACCCCAACTCACCTTTCCCCTTAAGCAAGTATAAGTTGGTTTTCTACATTTGACACCCTGTTCTGTTTTGTAATTCAGTTCCTGTGTAGCCAAGTTTACATTCCATGTAGTAGTGATATCTTATGATGTTTCTTTTTCTGTGTGACTTATTTCACTTAGAATCATCGTACCTGAATCCACTCATTATGCTGCTACGGACCTGATGACATAGATTTCATTGCTGAGTGATATTGCATTGTACGTAAGTACCACAACTTCTTTATCCATTTTTCGCTTTCTGTGATATTGAACTTGTACCGTAAACGAGGTTCTTGTAGACAGAGCCGGCCCAAACATTGGGGTGGCTGTGTCTTTTGGATTTTAATTTCCCTAAGCTATAGGACCATAAGTGGAAGTGCCCTAGGCTCTGTTGCTTTGTTTTTTGGATGTTTCAGGAAACACCATACACTTCTCCAGAGTGGCTGCTGGCAATTTACATGCCGCCCATGATCATAACAAGGTTCCCAGTTCTCCATGGCCTGTCCTGCCTTTCTGGATTTTACACTTTTTTCAGATAGCCCTTTTGACCGGGGGGCAGTGAGACTTCATTGTAGTGCAGATTTCCTTTGCAAGCTTGCTTGGTTGGCCAAAACGGGCGTATGCGTTTTTTCCTGTATATATTCAGGAAAAAACGCATATGCCCTTTTTGGCCAAGTGCATCATTGTGGACGTTCTGCCTCTTTTCCTATGATTTACATGCAATTCCAGTCTACCTCCTGAAATCGGTTTCCTGCAATTCTGCCCCGCTTTCAAGTCCTCTTGGCAGCCTTCCTTCAATATATTTTTGGACGATAGCTGTCATTTATAACTCTGCAGGATTGTGAATTACAGAGCCCCTGAGCTCCTTTCTTCAACTCGCTTTCTTGTGAGCTGGCCGCAACACTGCAGGATTGCTTCAGGCCGTAGTTTGGTTCCGGCATCGCATGCTGAGCCTTTGGTTAATTCCTCTTCCTGGTGGGAAATGAGAGTTAAATTTGCCCGTCCTCACAGCTCCAGCTAGTCTCTCATTGGTTCTCCCTCTTCCTGTTCATCTTACACAGAAATTGCAAACTGGGCCAAACAGGAGGTTAAAGGCACTGACTCTCCAAGTGGGGAGAGTGTTAGTAAAGCGTCTGGAATGTTGCACCCGAGTACCACGGAACGAAAACTGAGACACATTTGAACACGTTTCCCGATCACATGGTGGATCATTCTCTGGGTTCCACATGCATGTTTTAGCTGAAGGAAGAATCCCTTAAACCTGGAGAGTTGAGACCCATGGAATGGGTACCATGCAATATGACTTCAAAGGGTCTGCATTTGCTCACCGAACCTCACCAATCCTATCACTGCTGCGTTTATGCCACCGTACACACGCTTGATTCTCTTTCGGAGACATATAAATCCGTAGGTTTTAAGATTATTTCTAGTCAGGTATATTCTTAGGCGTTTAATATGGGGTGGTGAGTCCACTTCGTTCAGCAAGGAGTAGCTCTTGTCTATTGCATATTTGGCTTATGGAACGGTATCTGTGCTAATTTCAATCTCTGGTTTCATGCAGCACCCCAACTCACCTTTCCCCTTAAGCAAGCATAAGTTGGTGTTCTACATTTGAGAACCTGTTCTGTTTTGTAATTCAGTTCCTGTGTAGCCAAGTTTATATGCCGTGTAGTAGTGATATCTTATGATGTTTCTTTTTCTGTGTGACTTGTTTCACTTAGAATCATCGTACCTGAATCCACTCATTATGCTGCGACGGGCCTGATGACAAGATTTCATTGCTGAGTGATATTGCATTGTACGTAAGTACCACAACTTCTTTATCCATTTTTCGGTTTTGTGATATTGAACTTGTACCGTAAACAAGATTCTTGTAAACAGAGCCGTCCCAAACTTTGGGGTGGCTGTGTCTTTTTGATTTTAATTTCCCTAAGCTATAGGACCATAAGTGGAAGTGCCCTAGGCTCTGTTGCTTGTTTTTTAGATGTTTCAGGAAACACCATACACTTCTCCAGAGTGGCTGTTGGCAATTTACATCCCGCCCACCAGCATAACAAGGCTCCCAGTTCTCCATGGCCTGTCCTGCCTTTCTGGATTTTACACTTTTTTCAGATGGCCCTTTTGACCGGGGGGCAGTGAGACTTCATTGTAGTGCAGATTTCCTTTACAAGCTTGCTTGGTTGGCCAAAAAGGGCGTATGCGTTTTTTCCTGAATATATTCAGGAAAAAACGCATACGCCCTTTTTGGCCAAGTGCATCATTGTGGACGTTCTGCCTCTTTTCCTATGCTTTACATGCAATTCCCGTCTACCTCCTGAAATCGGTTTCCTGCAATTCTGCCCCGCTTTCAAGTCCTCTTGGCAGCCTTACTTCAATATATTTTTGGACGATAGCTGTCATTTATAACTCTGCAGGATTGTGAATTACAGAGCCCCTGAGCTCCTTTCTTCAACTCGCTTTCTTGTGAGCTGGCCGCAACACCGCAGGATTGCTTCAGGCCCTAGTGTGGTTCCGGCACGGCACGCTGAGCCTTTGGTTAATTCCTCTTCCTGGTGGGAAATGAGAGTTAAATTTGCCCGTCCACACACCTCCAGCTAGTCTCTCATTGGTTCTCCCTATTCCTGTACATTTTCCGCAGAAATTGCAAACTGGGCCAAACAGGAGTTTAAAGGCACTGACTCTCCAAGTGGGGAGAGTGTTAGTAAAGCGTCTTGAATGTTGCACCCGAGTACCAGGGGACGAAAACTGAGACACATTTGAACACGTTTCCTGATCACACGGTGGATCATACTCTGTGTTCCACATGCATGTTTCAGCTGAAGGAAGAATCCCTTAAACCTGGAGAGTTGAGACCCATGGAATGGGTACCATGCAATATGACTTCAAAGGGTCTGCATTTGCTCACCGAACCTCACCAATCCTATCACTGCTGCGTTTATGCCACCGTACACACGCTTGATTCTCTTTCGGAGACATATAAATCCGTAGGTTTTAAGATTATTTCTAGTCAGGTATATTCTTAGGCGTTTAATATGGGGTGTTGAGTCCACTGCGTTGAGCAAGGAGTAGCTCTTGTCTATTACATATTTGGCTTATGGAACGGTATCTGTGCTAATTTCAATCTCTGGTTTCATGCAGCACCCCAATTCACCTTTCCCCTCAATCAAGCATAAGTTGGTTTTCTACATTTGAGACCCTGTTCTGTTTTGTAATTCAGTTCTTGTGTAGCCAAGTTTACCTTCCGTGTAGTAGTGATATCTTCTGGTGTTTCTTTTTCTGTGTGACTTATTTCACTTAGAATCATCATACCTGAATCCACTCATTATCTGCTACGGGCCTGATGACATAGATTTCATTGCTGAGTGATATTGCATTGTACGTAAGTACCACAACTTCTTTATCCATTTTTTGCTTTCTGTGATATTGAACTTGTACCGTAAACGAGGTTCTTGTAAACAGAGCCGTCCCAAACTTTGGGGTGGCTTTGTCTTTTTGATTTTAATTTCCCTAAGCTATAGGACCATAAGTGGAAGTGCCCTAGGCTCTGTTGCTTAGTTTTTTAGATGTTTCAGGAAACACCATACACTTCTCCAGAGTGGCTGTTGGCAATTTACATCCCGCCCACCAGCATAACAAGACTCCCAGTTCTCCATGGCCTGTCCTGCCTTTCTGGATTTTACACTTTTTTCAGATGGCCCTTTTGACCGGGGGGCAGTGAGACTTCATTGTAGTGCAGATTTCCTTTGCAAGCTTGCTTGGTTGGCCAAAAAGGGCGTATGCGTTTTTTCCTGAATATATTCAGGAAAAAACGCATACGCCCTTTTTGGCCAAGTGCATCATTGTGGACGTTTTGCCTCTTTTCCTATGCTGTACATGCAATTCCCGTCTACCTCCTGAAATCGGTTTCCTGCAATTCTGCCCCGCTTTCAAGTTCTCTTGGCAGCCTTACTTCAATATATTTTTGGACGATAGCTGTCCTTTATAACTCTGCAGGTTTGTGAATTACAGTGCCCCTGAGCTCCTTTCTTCAACTCGCTTTCTTGTGAGCTGGCCGCAACACCGCAGGATTGCTTCAGGCCCTAGTGTGGTTCCGGAACGGCACGCTGAGCCTTTGGTTAATTCCTCTTCCTGGTGGGAAATGAGAGTTAAATTTGCCCGTCCAGACACCTCCAGCTAGTCTATCTTTGGTTCTCCCTATTCCTGTACATTTTCCGCAGAAATTGCAAACTGGGCCAAACAGGAGTTTAAAGGCACTGACTCTCCAAGTGGGGAGAGTGTTAGTAAAGCGTCTTGAATGTTGCACCCGAGTACCAGGGGACGAAAACTGAGACACATTTGAACACGTTTCCCGATCACACGGTGGATCATACTCTGTGTTCCACATGCATGTTTCAGCTGAAGGAAGAATCCCTTAAACCTGGAGAGTTGAGACCCATGGAATGGGGACCATGCTGTATGACTTCAAAGGGTCTGCATTTGCTCACCGAACCTCACCAATCCTATCACTGCTGCGTTTATGCAGCCGTACAAACGCTTGATTGTCTTTCGGAGACATATAAATCCGTAGGTGTTAAGATTATTTCTAGTCAGGTATATTCTTAGGCGTTTAATATGGGGTGTTGAGTCCACTTCGTTGAGCAAGGAGTAGCTCTTGTCTATTACATATTTGGCTTATGGAACGGTATCTGTGCTAATTTCAATCTCTGGTTTCATGCAGCACCCCAACTCACCTTTCCCCTCAAGCAAGCATAAGTTGGTTTTCTACATTTGAGACCCTGTTCTGTTTTGTAATTCAGTTCTTGTGTAGCCAAGTTTACCTTCCGTGTAGTAGTGATATCTTATGGTGTTTCTTTTTCTGTGTGACTTATTTCACTTAGAATCATCATACCTGAATCCACTCATTATGCTGCTACGGGCCTGATGACATAGATTTCATTGCTGAGTGATATTGCATTGTACGTAAGTACCACAACTTCTTTATCCATTTTTCGCTTTCTGTGATATTGAACTTGTACCGTAAACGAGGTTCTTGTAAACAGAGCCGTCCCAAACTTTGGGGTGGCTGTGTCTTTTTGATTTTAATTTCCCTAAGCTATAGGACCATAAGTGGAAGTGCCCTAGGCTCTGTTGCTTTGTTTTTTAGATGTTTCAGGAAACACCATACACTTCTCCAGAGTGGCTGTTGGCAATTTACATCCCGCCCACCGGCATAACAAGGCTCCCAGTTCTCCATGGCCTGTCCTGCCTTTCTGGATTTTACACTTTTTTCAGATGGCCCTTTTGACCGGGGGGCAGTGAGACTTCATTGTAGTGCAGATTTCCTTTGCAAGCTTTCTTGGTTGGCTAAAAAGGGCGTATGCGTTTTTTCCTGAATATATTCAGGAAAAAACGCATACGCCCTTTTTGGCCAAGTGCATCATTGTGGACGTTCTGCCTCTTTTCCTATGCTTTACATGCAATTCCCGTCTACCTCCTGAAATCGGTTTCCTGCAATTCTGCCCCGCTTTCAAGTCCTCTTGGCAGCCTTACTTCAATATATTTTTGGACGATAGCTGTCATTTATAACTCTGCAGGTTTGTGAATTACAGTGCCCATGAGCTCCTTTCTTCAACTCGCTTTCTTGTGAGCTGGCCGCAACACCGCAGGATTGCTTCAGGCCCTAGTGTGGTTCCGGCACGGCATGCTGAGCCTTTGGTTAATTCCTCTTTCTGGTGGGAAATGAGAGTTAAATTTGCCCGTCCAGACACCTCCAGCTAGTTTCTCATTGGTTCTCCCTATTCCTGTACATTTTCCGCAGAAATTGCAAACTGGGCCAAACAGGAGGTTAAAGGCACTGACTCTCCAAGTGGGGAGAGTGTTAGTAAAGCGTCTGGAATGTTGCACCCGAGTACCACGGAACGAAAACTGAGACACATTTGAACACGTTTCCCGATCACATGGTGGATCATTCTCTGGGTTCCACATGCATGTTTTAGCTGAAGGAAGAATCCCTTAAACCTGGAGAGTTGAGACCCATGGAATGGGTACCATGCAATATGACTTCAAAGGGTCTGCATTTGCTCACCGAACCTCACCAATCCTATCACTGCTGCGTTTATGCCACCGTACACACGCTTGATTCTCTTTCGGAGACATATAAATCCGTAGGTTTTAAGATTATTTCTAGTCAGGTATATTCTTAGGCGTTTAATATGGGGTGTTGAGTCCACTTCGTTCAGCAAGGAGTAGCTCTTGTCTATTGCATATTTGGCTTATGGAACGGTATCTGTGCTAATTTCAATCTCTGGTTTCATGCAGCACCCCAACTCACCTTTCCCCTTAAGCAAGCATAAGTTGGTGTTCTACATTTGAGAACCTGTTCTGTTTTGTAATTCAGTTCCTGTGTAGCCAAGTTTATATGCCGTGTAGTAGTGATATCTTATGATGTTTCTTTTTCTGTGTGACTTATTTCACTTAGAATCATCGTACCTGAATCCACTCATTATGCTGCGACGGGCCTGATGACAAGATTTCATTGCTGAGTGATATTGCATTGTACGTAAGTACCACAACTTCTTTATCCATTTTTCGGTTTTGTGATATTGAACTTGTACCGTAAACAAGATTCTTGTAAACAGAGCCGTCCCAAACTTTGGGGTGGCTGTGTCTTTTTGATTTTAATTTCCCTAAGCTATAGGACCATAAGTGGAAGTGCCCTAGGCTCTGTTGCTTGTTTTTTAGATGTTTCAGGAAACACCATACACTTCTCTAGAGTGGCTGTTGGCAATTTACATCCCGCCCACCAGCATAACAAGGCTCCCAGTTCTCCATGGCCTGTCCTGCCTTTCTGGATTTTACACTTTTTTCAGATGGCCCTTTTGACCGGGGGGCAGTGAGACTTCATTGTAGTGCAGATTTCCTTTACAAGCTTTCTTGGTTGGCCAAAAAGGGCGTATGCGTTTTTTCCTGAATATATTCAGGAAAAAACGCATACGCCCTTTTTGGCCAAGTGCATCATTGTGGACGTTCTGCCTCTTTTCCTATGCTTTACATGCAATTCCCGTCTACCTCCTGAAATCGGTTTCCTGCAATTCTGCCCCGCTTTCAAGTCCTCTTGGCAGCCTTACTTCAATATATTTTTGGACGATAGCTGTCATTTATAACTCTGCAGGATTGTGAATTACAGAGCCCCTGAGCTCCTTCCTTCAACTCGCTTTCTTGTGAGCTGGCCGCAACACCGCAGGATTGCTTCAGGCCCTAGTGTGGTTCCGGCACGGCACGCTGAGCCTTTGGTTAATTCCTCTTCCTGGTGGGAAATGAGAGTTAAATTTGCCCGTCCACACACCTCCAGCTAGTCTCTCATTGGTTCTCCCTATTCCTGTACATTTTCCGCAGAAATTGCAAACTGGGCCAAACAGGAGTTTAAAGGCACTGACTCTCCAAGTGGGGAGAGTGTGAGTAAAGCGTCTTGAATGTTGCACCCGAGTACCAGGGGACGAAAACTGAGACACATTTGAACACGTTTCCTGATCACACGGTGGATCATACTCTGTGTTCCACATGCATGTTTCAGCTGAAGGAAGAATCCCTTAAACCTGGAGAGTTGAGACCCATGGAATGGGTACCATGCAATATGACTTCAAAGGGTCTGCATTTGCTCACCGAACCTCACCAATCCTATCACTGCTGCGTTTATGCCACCGTACACACGCTTGATTCTCTTTCGGAGACATATAAATCCGTAGGTTTTAAGATTATTTCTAGTCAGGTATATTCTTAGGCGTTTAATATGGGGTGTTGAGTCCACTGCGTTGAGCAAGGAGTAGCTCTTGTCTATTACATATTTGGCTTATGGAACGGTATCTGTGCTAATTTCAATCTCTTGTTTCATGCAGCACCCCAATTCACCTTTCCCCTCAATCAAGCATAAGTTGGTTTTCTACATTTGAGACCCTGTTCTGTTTTGTAATTCAGTTCTTGTGTAGCCAAGTTTACCTTCCGTGTAGTAGTGATATCTTCTGGTGTTTCTTTTTCTGTGTGACTTATTTCACTTAGAATCATCATACCTGAATCCACTCATTATCTGCTACGGGCCTGATGACATAGATTTCATTGCTGAGTGATATTGCATTGTACGTAAGTACCACAACTTCTTTATCCATTTTTTGCTTTCTGTGATATTGAACTTGTACCGTAAACGAGGTTCTTGTAAACAGAGCCGTCCCAAACTTTGGGGTGGCTTTGTCTTTTTGATTTTAATTTCCCTAAGCTATAGGACCATAAGTGGAAGTGCCCTAGGCTCTGTTGCTTAGTTTTTTAGATGTTTCAGGAAACACCATACACTTCTCCAGAGTGGCTGTTGGCAATTTACATCCCGCCCACCAGCATAACAAGACTCCCAGTTCTCCATGGCCTGTCCTGCCTTTCTGGATTTTACACTTTTTTCAGATGGCCCTTTTGACCGGGGGGCAGTGAGACTTCATTGTAGTGCAGATTTCCTTTGCAAGCTTGCTTGGTTGGCCAAAAAGGGCGTATGCGTTTTTTCCTGAATATATTCAGGAAAAAACGCATACGCCCTTTTTGGCCAAGTGCATCATTGTGGACGTTTTGCCTCTTTTCCTATGCTGTACATGCAATTCCCGTCTACCTCCTGAAATCGGTTTCCTGCAATTCTGCCCCGCTTTCAAGTTCTCTTGGCAGCCTTACTTCAATATATTTTTGGACGATAGCTGTCCTTTATAACTCTGCAGGTTTGTGAATTACAGTGCCCCTGAGCTCCTTTCTTCAACTCGCTTTCTTGTGAGCTGGCCGCAACACCGCAGGATTGCTTCAGGCCCTAGTGTGGTTCCGGCACGGCACGCTGAGCCTTTGGTTAATTCCTCTTCCTGGTGGGAAATGAGAGTTAAATTTGCCCGTCCAGACACCTCCAGCTAGTCTATCTTTGGTTCTCCCTATTCCTGTACATTTTCCGCAGAAATTGCAAACTGGGCCAAACAGGAGTTTAAAGGCACTGACTCTCCAAGTGGGGAGAGTGTTAGTAAAGCGTCTTGAATGTTGCACCCGAGTACCAGGGGACGAAAACTGAGACACATTTGAACACGTTTCCCGATCACACGGTGGATCATACTCTGTGTTCCACATGCATGTTTCAGCTGAAGGAAGAATCCCTTAAACCTGGAGAGTTGAGACCCATGGAATGGGGACCATGCTGTATGACTTCAAAGGGTCTGCATTTGCTCACCGAACCTCACCAATCCTATCACTGCTGCGTTTATGCAGCCGTACAAACGCTTGATTCTCTTTCGGAGACATATAAATCCGTAGGTGTTAAGATTATTTCTAGTCAGGTATATTCTTAGGCGTTTAATATGGGGTGTTGAGTCCACTTCGTTGAGCAAGGAGTAGCTCTTGTCTATTACATATTTGGCTTATGGAACGGTATCTGTGCTAATTTCAATCTCTGGTTTCATGCAGCACCCCAACTCACCTTTCCCCTCAAGCAAGCATAAGTTGGTTTTCTACATTTGAGACCCTGTTCTTTTTTGTAATTCAGTTCTTGTGTAGCCAAGTTTACCTTCCGTGTAGTAGTGATATCTTATGGTGTTTCTTTTTCTGTGTGACTTATTTCACTTAGAATCATCATACCTGAATCCACTCATTATGCTGCTACGGGCCTGATGACATAGATTTCATTGCTGAGTGATATTGCATTGTACGTAAGTACCACAACTTCTTTATCCATTTTTCGCTTTCTGTGATATTGAACTTGTACCGTAAACGAGGTTCTTGTAAACAGAGCCGTCCCAAACTTTGGGGTGGCTGTGTCTTTTTGATTTTAATTTCCCTAAGCTATAGGACCATAAGTGGAAGTGCCCTAGGCTCTGTTGCTTTGTTTTTTAGATGTTTCAGGAAACACCATACACTTCTCCAGAGTGGCTGTTGGCAATTTACATCCCGCCCACCGGCATAACAAGGCTCCCAGTTCTCCATGGCCTGTCCTGCCTTTCTGGATTTTACACTTTTTTCAGATGGCCCTTTTGACCGGGGGGCAGTGAGACTTCATTGTAGTGCAGATTTCCTTTGCAAGCTTTCTTGGTTGGCTAAAAAGGGCGTATGCGTTTTTTCCTGAATATATTCAGGAAAAAACGCATACGCCCTTTTTGGCCAAGTGCATCATTGTGGACGTTCTGCCTCTTTTCCTATGCTTTACATGCAATTCCCGTCTACCTCCTGAAATCGGTTTCCTGCAATTCTGCCCCGCTTTCAAGTCCTCTTGGCAGCCTTACTTCAATATATTTTTGGACGATAGCTGTCATTTATAACTCTGCAGGTTTGTGAATTACAGTGCCCATGAGCTCCTTTCTTCAACTCGCTTTCTTGTGAGCTGGCCGCAACACCGCAGGATTGCTTCAGGCCCTAGTGTGGTTCCGGCACGGCATGCTGAGCCTTTGGTTAATTCCTCTTTCTGGTGGGAAATGAGAGTTAAATTTGCCCGTCCAGACACCTCCAGCTAGTTTCTCATTGGTTCTCCCTATTCCTGTACATTTTCCGCAGAAATTGCAAACTGGGCCATACAGGAGGTTAAAGGCACTGACTCTCCAAGTGGGGAGAGTGTTAGTAAAGCGTCTGGAGTGTTGCACCCGAGTACCAGGGGACGAAAACTGAGACACATTTGAACACGTTTTCTGATCACACGGTGGATCATAATCTGTGTTCCACATGCATGTTTTAGCTGAGGGAAGAATCCCTTAAACTTGGAGAGTTGAGACCCATGGAATGGGTACCATGCAATATGACTTCAAAGGGTCTGCATTTGCTCACCGAACCTCACCAATCCTATCACTGCTGCGTTTATGCCGCTGTACACACGCTTGATTCTCTTTCGGAGACATATAAATCCGTAGTTTTTAAGATTATTTCTAGTCAGGTGTATTCTTAAGCGTTTAATATGGGGTGTTGAGTCCACTTCGTTGAGCAAGGAGTAGCTCTTGTCTATTACATATTTGGCTTATGGAACGGTATCTGTGCTAATTTCAATCTCTGGTTTCATGCAGCACCCCAACTCACCTTTCCCCTTAAGCAAGCATAAGTTGGTTTTCTACATTTGAGACCCTGTTCTGTTTTGTAATTCAGTTCTTGTGTAGCCAAGTTTACCTTCCGTGTAGTAGTGATATCTTATGGTGTTTCTTTTCCTGTGTGACTTATTTCACTTAGAATCATCATACCTGAATCCACTCATTATGCTGCTACGGGCCTGATGACATAGATTTCATTGCTGAGTGATATTGCATTGTACGTAAGTACCACAACTTCTTTATCCATTTTTCGCTTTCTGTGATATTGAACTTGTACCGTAAACGAGGTTCTTGTAAACAGAGCCGTCCCAAACTTTGGGGTGGCTGTGTCTTTTTGATTTTAATTTCCCTAAGCTATAGGACCATAAGTTGAAGTGCCCTAGGCTCTGTTGCTTTGTTTTTTAGATGTTTCAGGAAACACCATACACTTCTCCAGAGTGGCTGTTGGCAATTTACATCCCGCCCACCAGCATAACAAGGCTCCCAGTTCTCCATGGCCTGTCCTGCCTTTCTGGATTTTACACTTTTTTCAGATGGCCCTTTTGACCGGGGGGCAGTGAGACTTCATTGTAGTGCAGATTTCCTTTGCAAGCTTGCTTGGTTGGCCAAAAAGGGCGTATGCGTTTTTTCCTGAATATATTCAGGAAAAAACGCATACGCCCTTTTTGGCCAAGTGCATCATTGTGGACGTTCTGCCTCTTTTCCTATGCTTTACATGCAATTCCAGTGTACCCCCTGAAATCGATTTCCTGCAATTCTGCCCCGCTTTCAAGTCCTCTTGGCAGCCTTACTTCAATATATTTTTGGACGATAGCTGTCATTTATAACTCTGCAGGTTTGTGAATTACAGTGCCCCTGAGCTCGATTCTTCAACTCGCTTTCTTGTGAGCTGGCCGCAACACCGCAGGATTGCTTCAGGCCCTAGTGTAGTTCCGGCACGGCACGCTGAGCCTTTGGTTAAATCCTCTTCCTGGTGGGAAATGAGAGTTAAATTTGCCCGTCCAGACACCTCCAGCTAGTCTCTCTTTCGTTCTCCCTATTCCTGTTCATTTTTCACAGAAATTACAAACTGGGCCAAACAGGAGGTTAAAGGCACTGACTCTCCAAGTGGGGAGAGTGTTAGTAAAGCATCTGGAATGTTGCACCCGAGTACCAGGGACGAAAACGAGACACATTTGAACACGTTTCCCGATCACACGGTGGATCATACTCTGGGTTCCACATGCATGTTTTAGCTGAAGGAAGAATCCCTTAAACCTGGAGAGTTGAGACCCATGGAATGGGTACCATGCAATATGACTTCAAAGGGTCTGCATTTGCTCACCGAACCTCACCAATCCTATCACTGCTGCGTTTATGCCGCTGTACACACGCTTGATTCTCTTTCGGAGACATATAAATCCGTAGGTTTTAAGATTATTTCTAGTCAGGTATATTCTTAGGCGTTTAATATGGGGTGTTGAGTCCACTTCGTTGAGCAAGGAGTAGCTCTTGTCTATTGCATATTTGGCTTATGGATCGGTATCTGTGCTAATTTCAATCTCTGGTTTCATGCAGCACCCCAACTCACCTTTCCCCTTAAGCAAGCATAAGTTGGTTTTCTACATTTGACACCCTGTTCTGTTTTGTAATTCAGTTCCTGTGTAGCCAAGTTTACATTCCGTGTAGTAGTGATATCTTATGATGTTTCTTTTTCTGTGTGACTTATTTCACTTAGAATCATCGTACCTGAATCCACTCATTATGCTGCTACGGGCCTGATGACATAGATTTCAGTGCTGAGTGATATTGCATTGTACGTAAGTACCACAACTTCTTTATCCATTTTTTGCTTTCTGTGATATTGAACTTGTACCGTAAACGAGGTTCTTGTAAACAGAGCCGTCCCAACCTTTGGGGTGGCTGTGTCTTTTTGATTTTAATTTCCCTAAGCTATAGGACCATAAGTGGAAGTGCCCTAGGCTCTGTTGCTTTGTTTTTTAGATGTTTCAGGAAACACCATACACTTCTCCAGAGTGGCTGTTGGCAATTTACATCCCGCCCACCAGCATAACAAGGCTCCCAGTTCTCCATGGCCTGTCCTGCCTTTCTGGATTTTACACTTTTTTCAGATGGCCCTTTTGACCGGGGGGCAGTGAGACTTCATTGTAGTGCAGATTTCCTTTGCAAGCTTGCTTGGTTGGCCAAAAAGGGCGTATGCGTTTTTTCCTGAATATATTCAGGAAAAAACGCATACGCCCTTTTTGGCCAAGTGCATCATTGTGGACGTTCTGCCTCTTTTCCTATGCTTTACATGCAATTCCAGTGTACCCCCTGAAATCGATTTCCTGCAATTCTGCCCCGCTTTCAAGTCCTCTTGGCAGCCTTACTTCAATATATTTTTGGACGATAGCTGTCATTTATAACTCTGCAGGTTTGTGAATTACAGTGCCCCTGAGCTCGTTTCTTCAACTCGTTTTCTTGTGAGCTGGCCGCAACACTGCAGGATTGCTTCAGGCCCTAGTGTAGTTCCGGCACGGCACGCTGAGCCTTTGGTTAATTCCTCTTCCTGGTGGGAAATGAGAGTTAAATTTGCCTGTCCAGACACCTCCAGATAGTCTCTCTTTTGTTCTCCCTATTCCTGTTCATTTTCCACAGAAATTACAAACTGGGCCAAACAGGAGGTTAAAGGCACTGACTCTCCAAGTGGGGAGAGTGTTAGTAAAGCATCTGGAATGTTGCACCCGAGTACCAGGGACGAAAACGAGACACATTTGAACACGTTTCCCGATCACACGGTGGATCATACTCTGGGTTCCACATGCATGTTTTAGCTGAAGGAAGAATCCCTTAAACCTGGAGAGTTGAGACCCATGGAATGGGTACCATGCAATATGACTTCAAAGGGTCTGCATTTGCTCACCGAACCTCACCAATCCTATCACTGCTGCGTTTATGCCGCTGTACACACGCTTGATTCTCTTTCGGAGACATATAAATCTGTAGGTTTTAAGATTATTTCTAGTCAGGTATATTCTTAGGCGTTTAATATGGGGTGTTGAGTCCACTTCGTTGAGCAAGGAGTAGCTCTTGTCTATTGCATATTTGGCTTATGGAACGGTATCTGTGCTAATTTCAATCTCTGGTTTCATGCAGCACCCCAACTCACCTTTCCCCTTAAGCAAGCATAAGTTGGTTTTCTACATTTGAGACCCTGTTCTGTTTTGTAATTCAGTTCTTGTGTAGCCAAGTTTACCTTCCATGTAGTAGTGATATCTTATGGTGTTTCTTTTCCTGTGTGACTTATTTCACTTAGAATCATCATACCTGAATCCACTCATTATGCTGCTACGGGCCTGATGACATAGATTTCATTGCTGAGTGATATTGCATTGTACGTAAGTACCACAACTTCTTTATCCATTTTTCGCTTTCTGTGATATTGAACTTGTACCGTAAACGAGGTTCTTGTAAACAGAGCCGTCCCAAACTTTGGGGTGACTGTGTCTTTTTGATTTTAATTTCCCTAAGCTATAGGACCATAAGTGGAAGTGCCCTAGGCTCTGTTGCTTTGTTTTTTAGATGTTTCAGGAAACACCATACACTTCTCCAGAGTGGCTGTTGGCAATTTACATCCCGCCCATCAGCATAACAAGGCTCCCAGTTCTCCATGGCCTGTCCTGCCTTTCTGGATTTTACACTTTTTTCAGATGGCCCTTTTGACCGGGGGGCAGTGAGACTTCATTGTAGTGCAGATATCCTTTGCAAGCTTGCTTGGTTGGCCAAAAAGGGCGTATGCGTTTTTTCCTGAATATATTCAGGAAAAAACGCATACGCCCTTTTTGGCCAAGTGCATCATTGTGGACGTTCTGCCTCTTTTCCTATGCTTTACTTGCAATTCCAGTGTACCTCCTGAAATCGAATTCCTGCAATTCTGCCCCGCTTTCAAGTCCTCTTGGCAGCCTTACTTCAATATATTTTTGGACGATAGCTGTCATTTATAACTCTGCAGGTTTGTGAATTACAGTGCCCCTGAGCTCGTTTCTTCAACTCGCTTTCTTGTGAGCTGTCCTCAACACCGCAGGATTGCTTCAGGCCCTAGTGTAGTTCCGGCACGGCACGCTGAGCCTTTGGTTAATTCCTCTTCCTGGTGGGAAATGAGAGTTAAATTTGCCCGTCCAGACACCTCCAGCTAGTCTCTCTTTCGTTCTCCCTATTCCTGTTCATTTTCCACAGAAATTACAAACTGGGCGAAACAGGAGGTTAAAGGCACTGACTCTCCAAGTGGGGAGAGTGTTAGTAAAGCGTCTGGAGTGTTGCACCCGAGTACCAGGGGACGAAAACTGAGACACATTTGAACACGTTTCCTGATCACACGGTGGATCATAATCTGTGTTCCACATGCATGTTTTAGCTGAAGGAAGAATCCCTTAAACCTGGAGAGTTGAGACCCATGGAATGGGTACCATGCAATATGACTTCAAAGGGTCTGCATTTGCTCACCGAACCTCACCAATCCTATCACTGCTGCGTTTATGCCGCTGTACACACGCTTGATTCTCTTTCGGAGACATATAAATCCGTAGTTTTTAAGATTATTTCTAGTCAGGTGTATTCTTAAGCGTTTAATATGGGGTGTTGAGTCCACTTCGTTGAGCAAGGAGTAGCTCTTGTCTATTACATATTTGGCTTATGGAACGGTATCTGTGCTAATTTCAATCTCTGGTTTCATGCAGCACCCCAACTCACCTTTCCCCTTAAGCAAGCATAAGTTGGTTTTCTACATTTGAGACCCTGTTCTGTTTTGTAATTCAGTTCTTGTGTAGCCAAGTTTACCTTCCGTGTAGTAGTGATATCTTATGGTGTTTCTTTTCCTGTGTGACTTATTTCACTTAGAATCATCATACCTGAATCCACTCATTATGCTGCTACGGGCCTGATGACATAGATTTCATTGCTGAGTGATATTGCATTGTACGTAAGTACCACAACTTCTTTATCCATTTTTCGCTTTCTGTGATATTGAACTTGTACCGTAAACGAGGTTCTTGTAAACAGAGCCGTCCCAAACTTTGGGGTGGCTGTGTCTTTTTGATTTTAATTTCCCTAAGCTATAGGACCATAAGTGGAAGTGCCCTAGGCTCTGTTGCTTTGTTTTTTAGATGTTTCAGGAAACACCATACACTTCTCCAGAGTGGCTGTTGGCAATTTACATCCCGCCCACCAGCATAACAAGGCTCCCAGTTCTCCATGGCCTGTCCTGCCTTTCTGGATTTTACACTTTTTTCAGATGGCCCTTTTGACCGGGGGGCAGTGAGACTTCATTGTAGTGCAGATATCCTTTGCAAGCTTGCTTGGTTGGCCAAAAAGGGCGTATGCGTTTTTTCCTGAATATATTCAGGAAAAAACGCATACGCCCTTTTTGGCCAAGTGCATCATTGTGGACGTTCTGCCTCTTTTCCTATGCTTTACATGCAATTCCAGTCTACCTCCTGAAATCGATTTCCTGCAATTCTGCCCCGCTTTCAAGTCCTCTTGGCAGCCTTACTTCAATATATTTTTGGACGATAGCTGTCATTTATAACTCTGCAGGTTTGTGAATTACAGTGCCCCTGAGCTCCTTTCTTCAACTCGCTTTCTTGTGAGCTGGCCGCAACACCGCAGGATTGCTTCAGGCCCTAGTGTAGTTCCGGCACGGCACGATGAGCCTTTGGTTAATTCCTCTTCCTGGTGGGAAATGAGAGTTAAATTTGCCCGTCCAGACACCTCCAGCTAGTCTCTCTTTCGTTCTCCCTATTCCTGTTCATTTTCCACAGAAATTACAAACTGGGCCAAACAGGAGGTTAAAGGCACTGACTCTCCAAGTGGGGAGAGTGTTAGTAAAGCGTCTGGAGTGTTGCACCCGAGTACCAGGGGACGAAAACTGAGACACATTTGAACACGTTTCCTGATCACACGGTGGATCATAATCTGTGTTCCACATGCATGTTTTAGCTGAAGGAAGAATCCCTTAAACCTGGAGAGTTGAGACCCATGGAATGGGTACCATGCAATATGACTTCAAAGGGTCTGCATTTGCTCACCGAACCTCACCAATCCTATCACTGCTGCGTTTATGCCGCTGTACACACGCTTGATTCTCTTTCGGAGACATATAAATCCGTAGTTTTTAAGATTATTTCTAGTCAGGTGTATTCTTAAGCGTTTAATATGGGGTGTTGAGTCCACTTCGTTGAGCAAGGAGTAGCTCTTGTCTATTACATATTTGGCTTATGGAACGGTATCTGTGCTAATTTCAATCTCTGGTTTCATGCAGCACCCCAACTCACCTTTCCCCTTAAGCAAGCATAAGTTGGTTTTCTACATTTGAGACCCTGTTCTGTTTTGTAATTCAGTTCTTGTGTAGCCAAGTTTACCTTCCGTGTAGTAGTGATATCTTATGGTGTTTCTTTTCCTGTGTGACTTATTTCACTTAGAATCATCATACCTGAATCCACTCATTATGCTGCTACGGGCCTGATGACATAGATTTCATTGCTGAGTGATATTGCATTGTACGTAAGTACCACAACTTCTTTATCCATTTTTCGCTTTCTGTGATATTGAACTTGTACCGTAAACGAGGTTCTTGTAAACAGAGCCGTCCCAAACTTTGGGGTGGCTGTGTCTTTTTGATTTTAATTTCCCTAAGCTATAGGACCATAAGTGGAAGTGCCCTAGGCTCTGTTGCTTTGTTTTTTAGATGTTTCAGGAAACACCATACACTTCTCCAGAGTGGCTGTTGGCAATTTACATCCCGCCCACCAGCATAACAAGGCTCCCAGTTCTCCATGGCCTGTCCTGCCTTTCTGGATTTTACACTTTTTTCAAATGGCCCTTTTGACCGGGGGGCAGTGAGACTTCATTGTAGTGCAGATTTCCTTTGCAAGCTTGCTTGGTTGGCCAAAAAGGGCGTATGCGTTTTTTCCTGAATATATTCAGGAAAAAACGCATACGCCCTTTTTGGCCAAGTGCATCATTGTGGACGTTCTGCCTCTTTTCCTATGCTTTACATGCAATTCCAGTGTACCCCCTGAAATCGATTTCCTGCAATTCTGCCCCGCTTTCAAGTCCTCTTGGCAGCCTTCCTTCAATATATTTTTGGACGATAGCTGTCATTTATAACTCTGCAGGTTTGTGAATTACAGTGCCCCTGAGCTCGTTTCTTCAACTCGCTTTCTTGTGAGCTGGCCGCAACACCGCAGGATTGCTTCAGGCCCTAGTGTAGTTCCGGCACGGCACGCTGAGCCTTTGGTTAATTCCTCTTCCTGGTGGGAAATGAGAGTTAAATTTGCCCGTCCAGACACCTCCAGATAGTCTCTCTTTCGTTCTCCCTATTCCTGTTCATTTTTCACAGAAATTACAAACTGGGCCAAACAGGAGGTTAAAGGCACTGACTCTCCAAGTGGGGAGAGTGTTAGTAAAGCATCTGGAATGTTGCACCCGAGTACCAGGGACGAAAACGAGACACATTTGAACACGTTTCCCGATCACACGGTGGATCATACTCTGGGTTCCACATGCATGTTTTAGCTGAAGGAAGAATCCCTTAAACCTGGAGAGTTGAGACCCATGGAATGGGTACCATGCAATATGACTTCAAAGGGTCTGCATTTGCTCACCGAACCTCACCAATCCTATCACTGCTGCGTTTATGCCGCTGTACACACGCTTGATTCTCTTTCGGAGACATATAAATCCGTAGGTTTTAAGATTATTTCTAGTCAGGTATATTCTTAGGCGTTTAATATGGGGTGTTGAGTCCACTTCGTTGAGCAAGGAGTAGCTCTTGTCTATTGCATATTTGGCTTATGGATCGGTATCTGTGCTAATTTCAATCTCTGGTTTCATGCAGCACCCCAACTCACCTTTCCCCTTAAGCAAGCATAAGTTGGTTTTCTACATTTGACACCCTGTTCTGTTTTGTAATTCAGTTCCTGTGTAGCCAAGTTTACATTCCGTGTAGTAGTGATATCTTATGATGTTTCTTTTTCTGTGTGACTTATTTCACTTAGAATCATCGTACCTGAATCCACTCATTATGCTGCTACGGGCCTGATGACATAGATTTCAGTGCTGAGTGATATTGCATTGTACGTAAGTACCACAACTTCTTTATCCATTTTTTGCTTTCTGTGATATTGAACTTGTACCGTAAACGAGGTTCTTGTAAACAGAGCCGTCCCAACCTTTGGGGTGGCTGTGTCTTTTTGATTTTAATTTCCCTAAGCTATAGGACCATAAGTGGAAGTGCCCTAGGCTCTGTTGCTTTGTTTTTTAGATGTTTCAGGAAACACCATACACTTCTCCAGAGTGGCTGTTGGCAATTTACATCCCGCCCACCAGCATAACAAGGCTCCCAGTTCTCCATGGCCTGTCCTGCCTTTCTGGATTTTACACTTTTTTCAGATGGCCCTTTTGACCGGGGGGCAGTGAGACTTCATTGTAGTGCAGATTTCCTTTGCAAGCTTGCTTGGTTGGCCAAAAAGGGCGTATGCGTTTTTTCCTGAATATATTCAGGAAAAAACGCATACGCCCTTTTTGGCCAAGTGCATCATTGTGGACGTTCTGCCTCTTTTCCTATGCTTTACATGCAATTCCAGTGTACCCCCTGAAATCGATTTCCTGCAATTCTGCCCCGCTTTCAAGTCCTCTTGGCAGCCTTACTTCAATATATTTTTGGACGATAGCTGTCATTTATAACTCTGCAGGTTTGTGAATTACAGTGCCCCTGAGCTCGTTTCTTCAACTCGTTTTCTTGTGAGCTGGCCGCAACACCGCAGGATTGCTTCAGGCCCTAGTGTAGTTCCGGCACGGCACGCTGAGCCTTTGGTTAATTCCTCTTCCTGGTGGGAAATGAGAGTTAAATTTGCCCGTCCAGACACCTCCAGGTAGTCTCTCTTTTGTTCTCCCTATTCCTGTTCATTTTCCACAGAAATTACAAACTGGGCCAAACAGGAGGTTAAAGGCACTGACTCTCCAAGTGGGGAGAGTGTTAGTAAAGCATCTGGAATGTTGCACCCGAGTACCAGGGACGAAAACGAGACACATTTGAACACGTTTCCCGATCACACGGTGGATCATACTCTGGGTTCCACATGCATGTTTCAGCTGAAGGAAGAATCCCTTAAACCTGGAGAGTTGAGACCCATGGAATGGGTACCATGCAATATGACTTCAAAGGGTCTGCATTTGCTCACCGAACCTCACCAATCCTATCACTGCTGCGTTTATGCCGCTGTACACACGCTTGATTCTCTTTCGGAGACATATAAATCTGTAGGTTTTAAGATTATTTCCAGTCAGGTATATTCTTAGGCGTTTAATATGGGGTGTTGAGTCCACTTCGTTGAGCAAGGAGTAGCTCTTGTCTATTGCATATTTGGCTTATGGAACGGTATCTGTGCTAATTTCAATCTCTGGTTTCATGCAGCACCCCAACTCACCTTTCCCCTTAAGCAAGCATAAGTTGGTTTTCTACATTTGAGACCCTGTTCTGTTTTGTAATTCAGTTCTTGTGTAGCCAAGTTTACCTTCCGTGTAGTAGTGATATCTTATGGTGTTTCTTTTCCTGTGTGACTTATTTCACTTAGAATCATCATACCTGAATCCACTCATTATGCTGCTACGGGCCTGATGACATAGATTTCATTGCTGAGTGATATTGCATTGTACGTAAGTACCACAACTTCTTTATCCATTTTTCGCTTTCTGTGATATTGAACTTGTACCGTAAACGAGGTTCTTGTAAACAGAGCCGTCCCAAACTTTGGGGTGACTGTGTCTTTTTGATTTTAATTTCCCTAAGCTATAGGACCATAAGTGGAAGTGCCCTAGGCTCTGTTGCTTTGTTTTTTAGATGTTTCAGGAAACACCATACACTTCTCCAGAGTGGCTGTTGGCAATTTACATCCCGCCCATCAGCATAACAAGGCTCCCAGTTCTCCATGGCCTGTCCTGCCTTTCTGGATTTTACACTTTTTTCAGATGGCCCTTTTGACCGGGGGGCAGTGAGACTTCATTGTAGTGCAGATATCCTTTGCAAGCTTGCTTGGTTGGCCAAAAAGGGCGTATGCGTTTTTTCCTGAATATATTCAGGAAAAAACGCATACGCCCTTTTTGGCCAAGTGCATCATTGTGGACGTTCTGCCTCTTTTCCTATGCTTTACTTGCAATTCCAGTGTACCTCCTGAAATCGATTTCCTGCAATTCTGCCCCGCTTTCAAGTCCTCTTGGCAGCCTTACTTCAATATATTTTTGGACGATAGCTGTCATTTATAACTCTGCAGGTTTGTGAATTACAGTGCCCCTGAGCTCGTTTCTTCAACTCGCTTTCTTGTGAGCTGTCCGCAACACCGCAGGATTGCTTCAGGCCCTAGTGTAGTTCCGGCACGGCACGCTGAGCCTTTGGTTAATTCCTCTTCCTGGTGGGAAATGAGAGTTAAATTTGCCCGTCCAGACACCTCCAGCTAGTCTCTCTTTCGTTCTCCCTATTCCTGTTCATTTTCCACAGAAATTACAAACTGGGCCAAACAGGAGGTTAAAGGCACTGACTCTCCAAGTGGGGAGAGTGTTAGTAAAGCATCTGGAATGTTGCACCCGAGTACCAGGGACGAAAACGAGATACATTTGAACACGTTTCCCGATCACACGGTGGATCATACTCTGGGTTCCACATGCATGTTTTAGCTGAAGGAAGAATCCCTTAAACCTGGAGAGTTGAGACCCATGGAATGGGTACCATGCAATATGACTTCAAAGGGTCTGCATTTGCTCACCGAACCTCACCAATCCTATCACTGCTGCGTTTATGCCGCTGTACACACGCTTGATTCTCTTTCGGAGACATATAAATCCGTAGGTTTTAAGATTATTTCTAGTCAGGTATATTCTTAGGCGTTTAATATGGGGTGTTGAGTCCACTTCGTTGAGCAAGGAGTAGCTCTTGTCTATTGCATATTTGGCTTATGGAACGGTATCTGTGCTAATTTCAATCTCTGGTTTCATGCAGCACCCCAACTCACCTTTCCCCTTAAGCAAGCATAAGTTGGTTTTCTACATTTGACACCCTGTTCTGTTTTGTAATTCAGTTCCTGTGTAGCCAAGTTTACATTCCGTGTAGTAGTGATATCTTATGATGTTTCTTTTTCTGTGTGACTTATTTCACTTAGAATCATCGTACCTGAATCCACTCATTATGCTGCTACGGGCCTGATGACATAGATTTCATTGCTGAGTGATATTGCATTGTACGTAAGTACCACAACTTCTTTATCCATTTTTTGCTTTCTGTGATATTGAACTTGTACCGTAAACGAGGTTCTTGTAAACAGAGCCGTCCCAACCTTTGGGGTGGCTGTGTCTTTTTGATATTAATTTCCCTAAGCTATAGGACCATAAGTGGAAGTGCCCTAGGCTCTGTTGCTTTGTTTTTTAGATGTTTCAGGAAACACCATACACTTCTCCAGAGTGGCTGTTGGCAATTTACATCCCGCCCACCAGCATAACAAGGCTCCCAGTTCTCCATGGCCTGTCCTGCCTTTCTGGATTTTACACTTTTTTCAGATGGCCCTTTTGACCGGGGGGCAGTGAGACTTCATTGTAGTGCAGATTTCCTTTGCAAGCTTGCTTGGTTGGGCAAAAAGGGCGTATGCGTTTTTTCCTGAATATATTCAGGAAAAAACGCATACGCCCTTTTTGGCCAAGTGCATCATTGTGGACGTTCTGCCTCTTTTCCTATGCTTTACATGCAATTTCAGTGTACCCCCTGAAATCGATTTCCTGCAATTCTGCCCCGCTTTCAAGTCCTCTTGGCAGCCTTACTTCAATATATTTTTGGACGATAGCTGTCATTTATAACTCTGCAGGTTTGTGAATTACAGTGCCCCTGAGCTTGTTTCTTCAACTCGTTTTCTTGTGAGCTGGCCGCAACACCGCAGGATTGCTTCAGGCCCTAGTGTAGTTCCGGCACGGCATGCTGAGCCTTTGGTTAATTCCTCTTCCTGGTGGGAAATGAGAGTTAAATTTGCCCGTCCAGACACCTCCAGCTAGTCTCTCTTTCGTTCTCCCTATTCCTGTTCATTTTCTACAGAAATTACAAACTGGGCCAAACAGGAGTTTAAAGGCACTGACTCTCCAAGTGGGGAGAGTGTTAGTAAAGCGTCTGGAGTGTTGCACCCGAGTACCAGGGGACGAAAACTGAGACACATTTGAACACGTTTCCTGATCACACGGTGGATCATAATCTGTGTTCCACATGCATGTTTTAGCTGAAGGAAGAATCCCTTAAACCTGGAGAGTTGAGACCCATGGAATGGGTACCATGCAATATGACTTCAAAGGGTCTGCATTTGCTCACCGAACCTCACCAATCCAATCACTGCTGCGTTTATGCCGCTGTACACACGCTTGATTCTCTTTCGGAGACATATAAATCCGTAGTTTTTAAGATTATTTCTTGTCAGGTGTATTCTTAAGCGTTTAATATGGGGTGTTGAGTCCACTTCGTTGAGCAAGGAGTAGCTCTTGTCTATTACATATTTGGCTTATGGAACGGTATCTGTGCTAATTTCAATCTCTGGTTTCATGCAGCACCCCAACTCACCTTTCCCCTTAAGCAAGCATAAGTTGGTTTTCTACATTTGAGACCCTGTTCTGTTTTGTAATTCAGTTCTTGTGTAGCCAAGTTTACCTTCCGTGTAGTAGTGATATCTTATGGTGTTTCTTTTCCTGTGTGACTTATTTCACTTAGAATCATCATACCTGAATCCACTCATTATGCTGCTACGGGCCTGATGACATAGATTTCATTGCTGAGTGATATTGCATTGTACGTAAGTACCACAACTTCTTTATCCATTTTTCGCTTTCTGTGATATTGAACTTGTACCGTAAACGAGGTTCTTGTAAACAGAGCCGTCCCAAACTTTGGGGTGGCTGTGTCTTTTTGATTTTAATTTCCCTAAGCTATAGGACCATAAGTGGAAGTCCCCTAGGCTCTGTTGCTTTGTTTTTTAGATGTTTCAGGAAACACCATACACTTCTCCAGAGTGGCTGTTGGCAATTTACATCCCGCCCACCAGCATAACAAGGCTCCCAGTTCTCCATGGCCTGTCCTGCCTTTCTGGATTTTACACTTTTTTCAGATGGCCCTTTTGACCGGGGGGCAGTGAGACTTCATTGTAGTGCAGATATCCTTTGCAAGCTTGCTTGGTTGGCCAAAAAGGGCGTATGCGTTTTTTCCTGAATATATTCAGGAAAAAACGCATATGCCCTTTTTGGCCAAGTGCATCATTGTGGACGTTCTGCCTCTTTTCCTATGCTTTACATGCAATTCCAGTCTACCTCCTGAAATCGATTTCCTGCAATTCTGCCCCGCTTTCAAGTCCTCTTGGCAGCCTTACTTCAATATATTTTTGGACGATAGCTGTCATTTATAACTCTGCAGGTTTGTGAATTACAGTGCCCCTGAGCTCCTTTCTTCAACTCGCTTTCTTGTGAGCTGGCCGCAACACCGCAGGATTGCTTCAGGCCCTAGTGTAGTTCCGGCACGGCACGATGAGCCTTTGGTTAATTCCTCTTCCTGGTGGGAAATGAGAGTTAAATTTGCCCGTCCAGACACCTCCAGCTAGTCTCTCTTTCGTTCTCCCTATTCCTGTTCATTTTCCACAGAAATTACAAACTGGGCCAAACAGGAGGTTAAAGGCACTGACTCTCCAAGTGGGGAGAGTGTTAGTAAAGCGTCTGGAGTGTTGCACCCGAGTACCAGGGGACGAAAACTGAGACACATTTGAACACGTTTCCTGATCACACGGTGGATCATAATCTGTGTTCCACATGCATGTTTTAGCTGAAGGAAGAATCCCTTAAACCTGGAGAGTTGAGACCCATGGAATGGGTACCATGCAATATGACTTCAAAGGGTCTGCATTTGCTCACCGAACCTCACCAATCCTATCACTGCTGCGTTTATGCCGCTGTACACACGCTTGATTCTCTTTCGGAGACATATAAATCCGTAGTTTTTAAGATTATTTCTAGTCAGGTGTATTCTTAAGCGTTTAATATGGGGTGTTGAGTCCACTTCGTTGAGCAAGGAGTAGCTCTTGTCTATTACATATTTGGCTTATGGAACGGTATCTGTGCTAATTTCAATCTCTGGTTTCATGCAGCACCCCAACTCACCTTTCCCCTTAAGCAAGCATAAGTTGGTTTTCTACATTTGAGACCCTGTTCTGTTTTGTAATTCAGTTCTTGTGTAGCCAAGTTTACCTTCCGTGTAGTAGTGATATCTTATGGTGTTTCTTTTCCTGTGTGACTTATTTCACTTAGAATCATCATACCTGAATCCACTCATTATGCTGCTACGGGCCTGATGACATAGATTTCATTGCTGAGTGATATTGCATTGTACGTAAGTACCACAACTTCTTTATCCATTTTTCGCTTTCTGTGATATTGAACTTGTACCGTAAACGAGGTTCTTGTAAACAGAGCCGTCCCAAACTTTGGGGTGGCTGTGTCTTTTTGATTTTAATTTCCCTAAGCTATAGGACCATAAGTGGAAGTGCCCTAGGCTCGGTTGCTTTGTTTTTTAGATGTTTCAGGAAACACCATACACTTCTCCAGAGTGGCTGTTGGCAATTTACATCCCGCCCACCAGCATAACAAGGCTCCCAGTTCTCCATGGCCTGTCCTGCCTTTCTGGATTTTACACTTTTTTCAAATGGCCCTTTTGACCGGGGGGCAGTGAGACTTCATTGTAGTGCAGATTTCCTTTGCAAGCTTGCTTGGTTGGCCAAAAAGGGCGTATGCGTTTTTTCCTGAATATATTCAGGAAAAAACGCATACGCCCTTTTTGGCCAAGTGCATCATTGTGGACGTTCTGCCTCTTTTCCTATGCTTTACATGCAATTCCAGTGTACCCCCTGAAATCGATTTCCTGCAATTCTGCCCCGCTTTCAAGTCCTCTTGGCAGCCTTCCTTCAATATATTTTTGGACGATAGCTGTCATTTATAACTCTGCAGGTTTGTGAATTACAGTGCCCCTGAGCTCGTTTCTTCAACTCGCTTTCTTGTGAGCTGGCCGCAACACCGCAGGATTGCTTCAGGCCCTAGTGTAGTTCCGGCACGGCACGCTGAGCCTTTGGTTAATTCCTCTTCCTGGTGGGAAATGAGAGTTAAATTTGCCCGTCCAGACACCTCCAGATAGTCTCTCTTTCGTTCTCCCTATTCCTGTTCATTTTTCACAGAAATTACAAACTGGGCCAAACAGGAGGTTAAAGGCACTGACTCTCCAAGTGGGGAGAGTGTTAGTAAAGCATCTGGAATGTTGCACCCGAGTACCAGGGACGAAAACGAGACACATTTGAACACGTTTCCCGATCACACGGTGGATCATACTCTGGGTTCCACATGCATGTTTTAGCTGAAGGAAGAATCCCTTAAACCTGGAGAGTTGAGACCCATGGAATGGGTACCATGCAATATGACTTCAAAGGGTCTGCATTTGCTCACCGAACCTCACCAATCCTATCACTGCTGCGTTTATGCCGCTGTACACACGCTTGATTCTCTTTCGGAGACATATAAATCCGTAGGTTTTAAGATTATTTCTAGTCAGGTATATTCTTAGGCGTTTAATATGGGGTGTTGAGTCCACTTCGTTGAGCAAGGAGTAGCTCTTGTCTATTGCATATTTGGCTTATGGATCGGTATCTGTGCTAATTTCAATCTCTGGTTTCATGCAGCACCCCAACTCACCTTTCCCCTTAAGCAAGCATAAGTTGGTTTTCTACATTTGACACCCTGTTCTGTTTTGTAATTCAGTTCCTGTGTAGCCAAGTTTACATTCCGTGTAGTAGTGATATCTTATGATGTTTCTTTTTCTGTGTGACTTATTTCACTTAGAATCATCGTACCTGAATCCACTCATTAGGCTGCTACGGGCCTGATGACATAGATTTCAGTGCTGAGTGATATTGCATTGTACGTAAGTACCACAACTTCTTTATCCATTTTTTGCTTTCTGTGATATTGAACTTGTACCGTAAACGAGGTTCTTGTAAACAGAGCCGTCCCAACCTTTGGGGTGGCTGTGTCTTTTTGATTTTAATTTCCCTAAGCTATAGGACCATAAGTGGAAGTGCCCTAGGCTCTGTTGCTTTGTTTTTTAGATGTTTCAGGAAACACCATACACTTCTCCAGAGTGGCTGTTGGCAATTTACATCCCGCCCACCAGCATAACAAGGCTCCCAGTTCTCCATGGCCTGTCCTGCCTTTCTGGATTTTACACTTTTTTCAGATGGCCCTTTTGACCGGGGGGCAGTGAGACTTCATTGTAGTGCAGATTTCCTTTGCAAGCTTGCTTGGTTGGCCAAAAAGGGCGTATGCGTTTTTTCCTGAATATATTCAGGAAAAAACGCATACGCCCTTTTTGGCCAAGTGCATCATTGTGGACGTTCTGCCTCTTTTCCTATGCTTTACATGCAATTCCAGTGTACCCCCTGAAATCGATTTCCTGCAATTCTGCCCCGCTTTCAAGTCCTCTTGGCAGCCTTACTTCAATATATTTTTGGACGATAGCTGTCATTTATAACTCTGCAGGTTTGTGAATTACAGTGCCCCTGAGCTCGTTTCTTCAACTCGTTTTCTTGTGAGCTGGCCGCAACACCGCAGGATTGCTTCAGGCCCTAGTGTAGTTCCGGCACGGCACGCTGAGCCTTTGGTTAATTCCTCTTCCTGGTGGGAAATGAGAGTTAAATTTGCCCGTCCAGACACCTCCAGATAGTCTCTCTTTTGTTCTCCCTATTCCTGTTCATTTTCTACAGAAATTACAAACTGGGCCAAACAGGAGGTTAAAGGCACTGACTCTCCAAGTGGGGAGAGTGTTAGTAAAGCATCTGGAATGTTGCACCCGAGTACCAGGGACGAAAACGAGACACATTTGAACACGTTTCCCGATCACACGGTGGATCATACTCTGGGTTCCACATGCATGTTTTAGCTGAAGGAAGAATCCCTTAAACCTGGAGAGTTGAGACCCATGGAATGGGTACCATGCAATATGACTTCAAAGGGTCTGCATTTGCTCACCGAACCTCACCAATCCTATCACTGCTGCGTTTATGCCGCTGTACACACGCTTGATTCTCTTTCGGAGACATATAAATCTGTAGGTTTTAAGATTATTTCTAGTCAGGTATATTCTTAGGCGTTTAATATGGGGTGTTGAGTCCACTTCGTTGAGCAAGGAGTAGCTCTTGTCTATTGCATATTTGGCTTATGGAACGGTATCTGTGCTAATTTCAATCTCTGGTTTCATGCAGCACCCCAACTCACCTTTCCCCTTAAGCAAGCATAAGTTGGTTTTCTACATTTGAGACCCTGTTCTGTTTTGTAATTCAGTTCTTGTGTAGCCAAGTTTACCTTCCGTGTAGTAGTGATATCTTATGGTGTTTCTTTTCCTGTGTGACTTATTTCACTTAGAATCATCATACCTGAATCCACTCATTATGCTGCTACGGGCCTGATGACATAGATTTCATTGCTGAGTGATATTGCATTGTACGTAAGTACCACAACTTCTTTATCCATTTTTCGCTTTCTGTGATATTGAACTTGTACCGTAAACGAGGTTCTTGTAAACAGAGCCGTCCCAAACTTTGGGGTGGCTGTGTCTTTTTGATTTTAATTTCCCTAAGCTATAGGACCATAAGTGGAAGTGCCCTAGGCTCTGTTGCTTTGTTTTTTAGATGTTTCAGGAAACACCATACACTTCTCCAGAGTGGCTGTTGGCAATTTACATCCCGCCCACCAGCATAACAAGGCTCCCAGTTCTCCATGGCCTGTCCTGCCTTTCTGGATTTTACACTTTTTTCAGATGGCCCTTTTGACCGGGGGGCAGTGAGACTTCATTGTAGTGCAGATTTCCTTTGCAAGCTTGCTTGGTTGGCCAAAAAGGGCGTATGCGTTTTTTCCTGAATATATTCAGGAAAAAACGCATACGCCCTTTTTGGCCAAGTGCATCATTGTGGACGTTCTGCCTCTTTTCCTATGCTTTACATGCAATTCCAGTGTACCCCCTGAAATCGATTTCCTGCAATTCTGCCCCGCTTTCAAGTCCTCTTGGCAGCCTTACTTCAATATATTTTTGGACGATAGCTGTCATTTATAACTCTGCAGGTTTGTGAATTACAGTGCCCCTGAGCTCGTTTCTTCAACTCGTTTTCTTGTGAGCTGGCCGCAACACCGCAGGATTGCTTCAGGCCCTAGTGTAGTTCCGGCACGGCACGCTGAGCCTTTGGTTAATTCCTCTTCCTGGTGGGAAATGAGAGTTAAATTTGCCCGTCCAGACACCTCCAGATAGTCTCTCTTTTGTTCTCCCTATTCCTGTTCATTTTCCACAGAAATTACAAACTGGGCCAAACAGGAGGTTAAAGGCACTGACTCTCCAAGTGGGGAGAGTGTTAGTAAAGGATCTGGAATGTTGCACCCGAGTACCAGGGACGAAAACGAGACACATTTGAACACGTTTCCCGATCACACGGTGGATCATACTCTGGGTTCCACATGCATGTTTTAGCTGAAGGAAGAATCCCTTAAACCTGGAGAGTTGAGACCCATGGAATGGGTACCATGCAATATGACTTCAAAGGGTCTGCATTTGCTCACCGAACCTCACCAATCCTATCACTGCTGCGTTTATGCCGCTGTACACACGCTTGATTCTCTTTCGGAGACATATAAATCTGTAGGTTTTAAGATTATTTCTAGTCAGGTATATTCTTAGGCGTTTAATATGGGGTGTTGAGTCCACTTCGTTGAGCAAGGAGTAGCTCTTGTCTATTGCATATTTGGCTTATGGAACGGTATCTGTGCTAATTTCAATCTCTGGTTTCATGCAGCACCCCAACTCACCTTTCCCCTTAAGCAAGCATAAGTTGGTTTTCTACATTTGAGACCCTGTTCTGTTTTGTAATTCAGTTCTTGTGTAGCCAAGTTTACCTTCCATGTAGTAGTGATATCTTATGGTGTTTCTTTTCCTGTGTGACTTTTTTCACTTAGAATCATCATACCTGAATCCACTCATTATGCTGCTACGGGCCTGATGACATAGATTTCATTGCTGAGTGATATTGCATTGTACGTAAGTACCACAACTTCTTTATCCATTTTTCGCTTTCTGTGATATTGAACTTGTACCGTAACCGAGGTTCTTGTAAACAGAGCCGTCCCAAACTTTGGGGTGACTGTGTCTTTTTGATTTTAATTTCCCTAAGCTATAGGACCATAAGTGGAAGTGCCCTAGGCTCTGTTGCTTTGTTTTTTAGATGTTTCAGGAAACACCATACACTTCTCCAGAGTGGCTGTTGGCAATTTACATCCCGCCCATCAGCATAACAAGGCTCCCAGTTCTCCATGGCCTGTCCTGCCTTTCTGGATTTTACACTTTTTTCAGATGGCCCTTTTGACCGGGGGGCAGTGAGACTTCATTGTAGTGCAGATTTCCTTTGCAAGCTTGCTTGGTTGGCCAAAAAGGGCGTATGCGTTTTTTCCTGAATATATTCAGGAAAAAACGCATACGCCCTTTTTGGCCAAGTGCATCATTGTGGACGTTCTGCCTCTTTTCCTATGCTTTACATGCAATTCCAGTGTACCCCCTGAAATCGATTTCCTGCAATTCTGCCCCGCTTTCAAGTCCTCTTGGCAGCCTTCCTTCAATATATTTTTGGACGATAGCTGTCATTTATAACTCTGCAGGTTTGTGAATTACAGTGCCCCTGAGCTCGTTTCTTCAACTCGCTTTCTTGTGAGCTGGCCGCAACACCGCAGGATTGCTTCAGGCACTAGTGTAGTTCCGGCACGGCACGCTGAGCCTTTGGTTAATTCCTCTTCCTGGTGGGAAATGAGAGTTAAATTTGCCCGTCCAGACACCTCCAGATAGTCTCTCTTTCGTTCTCCCTATTCCTGTTCATTTTTCACAGAAATTACAAACTGGGCCAAACAGGAGGTTAAAGGCACTGACTCTCCAAGTGGGGAGAGTGTTAGTAAAGCATCTGGAATGTTGCACCCGAGTACCAGGGACGAAAACGAGACACATTTGAACACGTTTCCCGATCACACGGTGGATCATACTCTGGGTTCCACATGCATGTTTTAGCTGAAGGAAGAATCCCTTAAACCTGGAGAGTTGAGACCCATGGAATGGGTACCATGCAATATGACTTCAAAGGGTCTGCATTTGCTCACCGAACCTCACCAATCCTATCACTGCTGCGTTTATGCCGCTGTACACACGCTTGATTCTCTTTCGGAGACATATAAATCCGTAGTTTTTAAGATTATTTCTAGTCAGGTGTATTCTTAAGCGTTTAATATGGGGTGTTGAGTCCACTTCGTTGAGCAAGGAGTAGCTCTTGTCTATTACATATTTGGCTTATGGAACGGTATCTGTGCTAATTTCAATCTCTGGTTTCATGCAGCACCCCAACTCACCTTTCCCCTTAAGCAAGCATAAGTTGGTTTTCTACATTTGAGACCCTGTTCTGTTTTGTAATTCAGTTCCTGTGTAGCCAAGTTTACCTTTCGTGTAGTAGTGATATCTTATGGTGTTTCTTTTCCTGTGTGACTTATTTCACTTAGAATCATCATACCTGAATCCACTCATTATGCTGCTACGGGCCTGATGACATAGATTTCATTGCTGAGTGATATTGCATTGTACGTAAGTACCACAACTTCTTTATCCATTTTTCGCTTTCTGTGATATTGAACTTGTACCGTAAACGAGGTTCTTGTAAACAGAGCCGTCCCAAACTTTGGGGTGGCTGTGTCTTTTTGATTTTAATTTCCCTAAGCTATAGGACCATAAGTGGAAGTGCCCTAGGCTCTGTTGCTTTGTTTTTTAGATGTTTCAGGAAACACCATACACTTCTCCAGAGTGGCTGTTGGCAATTTACATCCCGCCCACCAGCATAACAAGGCTCCCAGTTCTCCATGGCCTGTCCTGCCTTTCTGGATTTTACACTTTTTTCAGATGGCCCTTTTGACCGGGGGGCAGTGAGACTTCATTGTAGTGCAGATATCCTTTGCAAGCTTGCTTGGTTGGCCAAAAAGGGCGTATGCGTTTTTTCCTGAATATATTCAGGAAAAAACGCATACGCCCTTTTTGGCCAAGTGCATCATTGTGGACGTTCTGCCTCTTTTCCTATGCTTTACATGCAATTCCAGTCTACCTCCTGAAATCGATTTCCTGCAATTCTGCCCCGCTTTCAAGTCCTCTTGGCAGCCTTACTTCAATATATTTTTGGACGATAGCTGTCATTTATAACTCTGCAGGTTTGTGAATTACAGTGCCCCTGAGCTCCTTTCTTCAACTCGCTTTCTTGTGAGCTGGCCGCAACACCGCAGGATTGCTTCAGGCCCTAGTGTAGTTCCGGCACGGCACGATGAGCCTTTGGTTAATTCCTCTTTCTGGTGGGAAATGAGAGTTAAATTTGCCCGTCCAGACACCTCCAGCTAGTCTCTCTTTCGTTCTCCCTATTCCTGTTCATTTTCCACAGAAATTACAAACTGGGCCAAACAGGAGGTTAAAGGCACTGACTCTCCAAGTGGGGAGAGTGTTAGTAAAGCGTCTGGAGTGTTGCACCCGAGTACCAGGGGACGAAAACTGAGACACATTTGAACACGTTTCCTGATCACACGGTGGATCATAATCTGTGTTCCACATGCATGTTTTAGCTGAAGGAAGAATCCCTTAAACCTGGAGAGTTGAGACCCATGGAATGGGTACCATGCAATATGACTTCAAAGGGTCTGCATTTGCTCACCGAACCTCACCAATCCTATCACTGCTGCGTTTATGCCGCTGTACACACGCTTGATTCTCTTTCGGAGACATATAAATCCGTAGTTTTTAAGATTATTTCTAGTCAGGTGTATTCTTAAGCGTTTAATATGGGGTGTTGAGTCCACTTCGTTGAGCAAGGAGTAGCTCTTGTCTATTACATATTTGGCTTATGGAACGGTATCTGTGCTAATTTCAATCTCTGGTTTCATGCAGCACCCCAACTCACCTTTCCCCTTAAGCAAGCATAAGTTGGTTTTCTACATTTGAGACCCTGTTCTGTTTTGTAATTCAGTTCTTGTGTAGCCAAGTTTACCTTCCGTGTAGTAGTGATATCTTATGATGTTTCTTTTCCTGTGTGACTTATTTCACTTAGAATCATCATACCTGAATCCACTCATTATGCTGCTACGGGCCTGATGACATAGATTTCATTGCTGAGTGATATTGCATTGTACGTAAGTACCACAACTTCTTTATCCATTTTTCGCTTTCTGTGATATTGAACTTGTACCGTAAACGAGGTTCTTGTAAACAGAGCCGTCCCAAACTTTGGGGTGGCTGTGTCTTTTTGATTTTAATTTCCCTAAGCTATAGGACCATAAGTGGAAGTGCCCTAGGCTCTGTTGCTTTGTTTTTTAGATGTTTCAGGAAACACCATACACTTCTCCAGAGTGGCTGTTGGCAATTTACATCCCGCCCACCAGCATAACAAGGCTCCCAGTTCTCCATGGCCTGTCCTGCCTTTCTGGATTTTACACTTTTTTCAAATGGCCCTTTTGACCGGGGGGCAGTGAGACTTCATTGTAGTGCAGATTTCCTTTGCAAGCTTGCTTGGTTGGCCAAAAAGGGCGTATGCGTTTTTTCCTGAATATATTCAGGAAAAAACGCATACGCCCTTTTTGGCCAAGTGCATCATTGTGGACGTTCTGCCTCTTTTCCTATGCTTTACATGCAATTCCAGTGTACCCCCTGAAATCGATTTCCTGCAATTCTGCCCCGCTTTCAAGTCCTCTTGGCAGCCTTCCTTCAATATATTTTTGGACGATAGCTGTCATTTATAACTCTGCAGGTTTGTGAATTACAGTGCCCCTGAGCTCGTTTCTTCAACTCGCTTTCTTGTGAGCTGGCCGCAACACCGCAGGATTGCTTCAGGCCCTAGTGTAGTTCCGGCACGGCACGCTGAGCCTTTGGTTAATTCCTCTTCCTGGTGGGAAATGAGAGTTAAATTTGCCCGTCCAGACACCTCCAGATAGTCTCTCTTTCGTTCTCCCTATTCCTGTTCATTTTTCACAGAAATTACAAACTGGGCCAAACAGGAGGTTAAAGGCACTGACTCTCCAAGTGGGGAGAGTGTTAGTAAAGCATCTGGAATGTTGCACCCGAGTACCAGGGACGAAAACGAGACACATTTGAACACGTTTCCCGATCACACGGTGGATCATACTCTGGGTTCCACATGCATGTTTTAGCTGAAGGAAGAATCCCTTAAACCTGGAGAGTTGAGACCCATGGAATGGGTACCATGCAATATGACTTCAAAGGGTCTGCATTTGCTCACCGAACCTCACCAATCCTATCACTGCTGCGTTTATGCCGCTGTACACACGCTTGATTCTCTTTCGGAGACATATAAATCCGTAGGTTTTAAGATTATTTCTAGTCAGGTATATTCTTAGGCGTTTAATATGGGGTGTTGAGTCCACTTCGTTGAGCAAGGAGTAGCTCTTGTCTATTGCATATTTGGCTTATGGATCGGTATCTGTGCTAATTTCAATCTCTGGTTTCATGCAGCACCCCAACTCACCTTTCCCCTTAAGCAAGCATAAGTTGGTTTTCTACATTTGACACCCTGTTCTGTTTTGTAATTCAGTTCCTGTGTAGCCAAGTTTACATTCCGTGTAGTAGTGATATCTTATGATGTTTCTTTTTCTGTGTGACTTATTTCACTTAGAATCATCGTACCTGAATCCACTCATTATGCTGCTACGGGCCTGATGACATAGATTTCAGTGCTGAGTGATATTGCATTGTACGTAAGTACCACAACTTCTTTATCCATTTTTTGCTTTCTGTGATATTGAACTTGTACCGTAAACGAGGTTCTTGTAAACAGAGCCGTCCCAACCTTTGGGGTGGCTGTGTCTTTTTGATTTTAATTTCCCTAAGCTATAGGACCATAAGTGGAAGTGCCCTAGGCTCTGTTGCTTTGTTTTTTAGATGTTTCAGGAAACACCATACACTTCTCCAGAGTGGCTGTTGGCAATTTACATCCCGCCCACCAGCATAACAAGGCTCCCAGTTCTCCATGGCCTGTCCTGCCTTTCTGGATTTTACACTTTTTTCAGATGGCCCTTTTGACCGAGGGGCAGTGAGACTTCATTGTAGTGCAGATTTCCTTTGCAAGCTTGCTTGGTTGGCCAAAAAGGGCGTATGCGTTTTTTCCTGAATATATTCAGGAAAAAACGCATACGCCCTTTTTGGCCAAGTGCATCATTGTGGACGTTCTGCCTCTTTTCCTATGCTTTACATGCAATTCCAGTGTACCCCCTGAAATCGATTTCCTGCAATTCTGCCCCGCTTTCAAGTCCTCTTGGCAGCCTTACTTCAATATATTTTTGGACGATAGCTGTCATTTATAACTCTGCAGGTTTGTGAATTACAGTGCCCCTGAGCTCGTTTCTTCAACTCGTTTTCTTGTGAGCTGGCCGCAACACCGCAGGATTGCTTCAGGCCCTAGTGTAGTTCCGGCACGGCACGCTGAGCCTTTGGTTAATTCCTCTTCCTGGTGGGAAATGAGAGTTAAATTTGCCCGTCCAGACACCTCCAGCTAGTCTCTCTTTCGTTCTCCCTATTCCTGTTCATTTTCTACAGAAATTACAAACTGGGCCAAACAGGAGTTTAAAGGCACTGACTCTCCAAGTGGGGAGAGTGTTAGTAAAGCGTCTGGAGTGTTGCACCCGAGTACCAGGGGACGAAAACTGAGACACATTTGAACACGTTTCCTGATCACACGGTGGATCATAATCTGTGTTCCACATGCATGTTTTAGCTGAAGGAAGAATCCCTTAAACCTGGAGAGTTGAGACCCATGGAATGGGTACCATGCAATATGACTTCAAAGGGTCTGCATTTGCTCACCGAACCTCACCAATCCTATCACTGCTGCGTTTATGCCGCTGTACACACGCTTGATTCTCTTTCGGAGACATATAAATCCGTAGTTTTTAAGATTATTTCTAGTCAGGTGTATTCTTAAGCGTTTAATATCGGGTGTTGAGTCCACTTCGTTGAGCAAGGAGTAGCTCTTGTCTATTACATATTTGGCTTATGGAACGGTATCTGTGCTAATTTCAATCTCTGGTTTCATGCAGCACCCCAACTCACCTTTCCCCTTAAGCAAGCATAAGTTGGTTTTCTACATTTGAGACCCTGTTCTGTTTTGTAATTCAGTTCTTGTGTAGCCAAGTTTACCTTCCGTGTAGTAGTGATATCTTATGGTGTTTCTTTTCCTGTGTGACTTATTTCACTTAGAATCATCATACCTGAATCCACTCATTATGCTGCTACGGGCCTGATGACATAGATTTCATTGCTGAGTGATATTGCATTGTACGTAAGTACCACAACTTCTTTATCCATTTTTCGCTTTCTGTGATATTGAACTTGTACCGTAAACGAGGTTCTTGTAAACAGAGCCGTCCCAAACTTTGGGGTGGCTGTGTCTTTTTGATTTTAATTTCCCTAAGCTATAGGACCATAAGTGGAAGTGCCCTAGGCTCTGTTGCTTTGTTTTTTAGATGTTTCAGGAAACACCATACACTTCTCCAGAGTGGCTGTTGGCAATTTACATCCCGCCCACCAGCATAACAAGGCTCCCAGTTCTCCATGGCCTGTCCTGCCTTTCTGGATTTTACACTTTTTTCAGATGGCCCTTTTGACCGGGGGGCAGTGAGACTTCATTGTAGTGCAGATATCCTTTGCAAGCTTGCTTGGTTGGCCAAAAAGGGCGTATGCGTTTTTTCCTGAATATATTCAGGAAAAAACGCATACGCCCTTTTTGGCCAAGTGCATCATTGTGGACGTTCTGCCTCTTTTCCTATGCTTTACATGCAATTCCAGTCTACCTCCTGAAATCGATTTCCTGCAATTCTGCCCCGCTTTCAAGTCCTCTTGGCAGCCTTACTTCAATATATTTTTGGACGATAGCTGTCATTTATAACTCTGCAGGTTTGTGAATTACAGTGCCCCTGAGCTCCTTTCTTCAACTCGCTTTCTTGTGAGCTGGCCGCAACACCGCAGGATTGCTTCAGGCCCTAGTGTAGTTCCGGCACGGCACGATGAGCCTTTGGTTAATTCCTCTTCCTGGTGGGAAATGAGAGTTAAATTTGCCCGTCCAGACACCTCCAGCTAGTCTCTCTTTCGTTCTCCCTATTCCTGTTCATTTTCCACAGAAATTACAAACTGGGCCAAACAGGAGGTTAAAGGCACTGACTCTCCAAGTGGGGAGAGTGTTAGTAAAGCGTCTGGAGTGTTGCACCCGAGTACCAGGGGACGAAAACTGAGACACATTTGAACACGTTTCCTGATCACACGGTGGATCATAATCTGTGTTCCACATGCATGTTTTAGCTGAAGGAAGAATCCCTTAAACCTGGAGAGTTGAGACCCATGGAATGGGTACCATGCAATATGACTTCAAAGGGTCTGCATTTGCTCACCGAACCTCACCAATCCTATCACTGCTGCGTTTATGCCGCTGTACACACGCTTGATTCTCTTTCGGAGACATATAAATCCGTAGGTTTTAAGATTATTTCTAGTCAGGTATATTCTTAGGCGTTTAATATGAGGTGTTGAGTCCACTTCGTTGAGCAAGGAGTAGCTCTTGTCTATTGCATATTTGGCTTATGGATCGGTATCTGTGCTAATTTCAATCTCTGGTTTCATGCAGCACCCCAACTCACCTTTCCCCTTAAGCAAGCATAAGTTGGTTTTCTACATTTGACACCCTGTTCTGTTTTGTAATTCAGTTCCTGTGTAGCCAAGTTTACATTCCGTGTAGTAGTGATATCTTATGATGTTTCTTTTTCTGTGTGACTTATTTCACTTAGAATCATCGTACCTGAATCCACTCATTATGCTGCTACGGGCCTGATGACATAGATTTCAGTGCTGAGTGATATTGCATTGTACGTAAGTACCACAACTTCTTTATCCATTTTTTGCTTTCTGTGATATTGAACTTGTACCGTAAACGAGGTTCTTGTAAACAGAGCCGTCCCAACCTTTGGGGTGGCTGTGTCTTTTTGATTTTAATTTCCCTAAGCTATAGGACCATAAGTGGAAGTGCCCTAGGCTCTGTTGCTTTGTTTATTAGATGTTTCAGGAAACACCATACACTTCTCCAGAGTGGCTGTTGGCAATTTACATCCCGCCCACCAGCATAACAAGGCTCCCAGTTCTCCATGGCCTGTCCTGCCTTTCTGGATTTTACACTTTTTTCAGATGGCCCTTTTGACCGGGGGGCAGTGAGACTTCATTGTAGTGCAGATTTCCTTTGCAAGCTTGCTTGGTTGGCCAAAAAGGGCGTATGCGTTTTTTCCTGAATATATTCAGGAAAAAACGCATACGCCCTTTTTGGCCAAGTGCATCATTGTGGACGTTCTGCCTCTTTTCCTATGCTTTACATGCAATTCCAGTCTACCTCCTGAAATCGATTTCCTGCAATTCTGCCCCGCTTTCAAGTCCTCTTGGCAGCCTTACTTCAATATATTTTTGGACGATAGCTGTCATTTATAACTCTGCAGGTTTGTGAATTACAGTGCCCCTGAGCTCGTTTCTTCAACTCGTTTTCTTGTGAGCTGGCCGCAACACCGCAGGATTGCTTCAGGCCCTAGTGTAGTTCCGGCACGGCACGCTGAGCCTTTGGTTAATTCCTCTTCCTGGTGGGAAATGAGAGTTAAATTTGCCCGTCCAGACACCTCCAGATAGTCTCTCTTTTGTTCTCCCTATTCCTGTTCATTTTCCACAGAAATTACAAACTGGGCCAAACAGGAGGTTAAAGGCACTGACTCTCCAAGTGGGGAGAGTGTTAGTAAAGCATCTGGAATGTTGCACCCGAGTACCAGGGACGAAAACGAGACACATTTGAACACGTTTCCCGATCACACGGTGGATCATACTCTGGGTTCCACATGCATGTTTTAGCTGAAGGAAGAATCCCTTAAACCTGGAGAGTTGAGACCCATGGAATGGGTACCATGCAATATGACTTCAAAGGGTCTGCATTTGCTCACCGAACCTCACCAATCCTATCACTGCTGCGTTTATGCCGCTGTACACACGCTTGATTCTCTTTCGGAGACATATAAATCTGTAGGTTTTAAGATTATTTCTAGTCAGGTATATTCTTAGGCGTTTAATATGGGGTGTTGAGTCCACTTCGTTGAGCAAGGAGTAGCTCTTGTCTATTGCATATTTGGCTTATGGAACGGTATCTGTGCTAATTTCAATCTCTGGTTTCATGCAGCACCCCAACTCACCTTTCCCCTTAAGCAAGCATAAGTTGGTTTTCTACATTTGAGACCCTGTTCTGTTTTGTAATTCAGTTCTTGTGTAGCCAAGTTTACCTTCCGTGTAGTAGTGATATCTTATGGTGTTTCTTTTCCTGTGTGACTTATTTCACTTAGAATCATCATACCTGAATCCACTCATTATGCTGCTACGGGCCTGATGACATAGATTTCATTGCTGAGTGATATTGCATTGTACGTAAGTACCACAACTTCTTTATCCATTTTTCGCTTTCTGTGATATTGAACTTGTACCGTAAACGAGGTTCTTGTAAACAGAGCCGTCCCAAACTTTGGGGTGACTGTGTCTTTTTGATTTTAATTTCCCTAAGCTATAGGACCATAAGTGGAAGTGCCCTAGGCTCTGTTGCTTTGTTTTTTAGATGTTTCAGGAAACACCATACACTTCTCCAGAGTGGCTGTTGGCAATTTACATCCCGCCCATCAGCATAACAAGGCTCCCAGTTCTCCATGGCCTGTCCTGCCTTTCTGGATTTTACACTTTTTTCAGATGGCCCTTTTGACCGGGGGGCAGTGAGACTTCATTGTAGTGCAGATTTCCTTTGCAAGCTTGCTTGGTTGGGCAAAAAGGGCGTATGCGTTTTTTCCTGAATATATTCAGGAAAAAACGCATACGCCCTTTTTGGCCAAGTGCATCATTGTGGACGTTCTGCCTCTTTTCCTATGCTTTACATGCAATTCCAGTCTACCTCCTGAAATCGATTTCCTGCAATTCTGCCCCGCTTTCAAGTCCTCTTGGCAGCCTTACTTCAATATATTTTTGGACGATAGCTGTCATTTATAACTCTGCAAGTTTGTGAATTACAGTGCCCCTGAGCTCCTTTCTTCAACTCGCTTTCTTGTGAGCTGGCCGCAACACCGCAGGATTGCTTCAGGCCCTAGTGTGGTTCCGGCACGGCATGCTGAGCCTTTGGTTAATTCCTCTTTCTGGTGGGAAATGAGAGTTAAATTTGCCCGTCCAGACACCTCCAGCTAGTTTCTCATTGGTTCTCCCTATTCCTGTACATTTTCCGCAGAAATTGCAAACTTGGCCAAACAGGAGTTTAAAGACACTGACTCTCCAAGTGGGGAGAGTGTTAGTAAAGCGTCTTGAATGTTGCACCCGAGTACGAGGGGATGAAAACTGAGACACATTTGAACACGTTTCCTGATCACACGGTGGATCATACTCTGTGTTCCACATGCATGTTTCAGCTGAAGGAAGAATCCCTTAAACCTGGAGAGTTGAGACCCATGGAATGGGTACCATGCAATATGACTTCAAAGGGTCTGCATTTGCTCACCGAACCTCACCAATCCTATCACTGCTGCGTTTATGCCGCTGTACACACGCTTGATTCTCTTTCGGAGACATATAAATCCGTAGTTTTTAAGATTATTTCTAGTCAGGTGTATTCTTAAGCGTTTAATATCGGGTGTTGAGTCCACTTCGTTGAGCAAGGAGTAGCTCTTGTCTATTACATATTTGGCTTATGGAACGGTATCTGTGCTAATTTCAATCTCTGGTTTCATGCAGCACCCCAACTCACCTTTCCCCTTAAGCAAGCATAAGTTGGTTTTCTACATTTGAGACCCTGTTCTGTTTTGTAATTCAGTTCTTGTGTAGCCAAGTTTACCTTCCGTGTAGTAGTGATATCTTATGGTGTTTCTTTTCCTGTGTGACTTATTTCACTTAGAATCATCATACCTGAATCCACTCATTATGCTGCTACGGGCCTGATGACATAGATTTCATTGCTGAGTGATATTGCATTGTACGTAAGTACCACAACTTCTTTATCCATTTTTCGCTTTCTGTGATATTGAACTTGTACCGTAAACGAGGTTCTTGTAAACAGAGCCGTCCCAAACTTTGGGGTGGCTGTGTCTTTTTGATTTTAATTTCCCTAAGCTATAGGACCATAAGTGGAAGTGCCCTAGGCTCTGTTGCTTTGTTTTTTAGATGTTTCAGGAAACACCATACACTTCTCCAGAGTGGCTGTTGGCAATTTACATCCCGCCCACCAGCATAACAAGGCTCCCAGTTCTCCATGGCCTGTCCTGCCTTTCTGGATTTTACACTTTTTTCAGATGGCCCTTTTGACCGGGGGGCAGTGAGACTTCATTGTAGTGCAGATATCCTTTGCAAGCTTGCTTGGTTGGCCAAAAAGGGCGTATGCGTTTTTTCCTGAATATATTCAGGAAAAAACGCATACGCCCTTTTTGGCCAAGTGCATCATTGTGGACGTTCTGCCTCTTTTCCTATGCTTTACATGCAATTCCAGTCTACCTCCTGAAATCGATTTCCTGCAATTCTGCCCCGCTTTCAAGTCCTCTTGGCAGCCTTACTTCAATATATTTTTGGACGATAGCTGTCATTTATAACTCTGCAGGTTTGTGAATTACAGTGCCCCTGAGCTCCTTTCTTCAACTCGCTTTCTTGTGAGCTGGCCGCAACACCGCAGGATTGCTTCAGGCCCTAGTGTAGTTCCGGCACGGCACGATGAGCCTTTGGTTAATTCCTCTTCCTGGTGGGAAATGAGAGTTAAATTTGCCCGTCCAGACACCTCCAGCTAGTCTCTCTTTCGTTCTCCCTATTCCTGTTCATTTTCCACAGAAATTACAAACTGGGCCAAACAGGAGGTTAAAGGCACTGACTCTCCAAGTGGGGAGAGTGTTAGTAAAGCGTCTGGAGTGTTGCACCCGAGTACCAGGGGACGAAAACTGAGACACATTTGAACACGTTTCCTGATCACACGGTGGATCATAATCTGTGTTCCACATGCATGTTTTAGCTGAAGGAAGAATCCCTTAAACCTGGAGAGTTGAGACCCATGGAATGGGTACCATGCAATATGACTTCAAAGGGTCTGCATTTGCTCACCGAACCTCACCAATCCTATCACTGCTGCGTTTATGCCGCTGTACACACGCTTGATTCTCTTTCGGAGACATATAAATCCGTAGGTTTTAAGATTATTTCTAGTCAGGTATATTCTTAGGCGTTTAATATGAGGTGTTGAGTCCACTTCGTTGAGCAAGGAGTAGCTCTTGTCTATTGCATATTTGGCTTATGGATCGGTATCTGTGCTAATTTCAATCTCTGGTTTCATGCAGCACCCCAACTCACCTTTCCCCTTAAGCAAGCATAAGTTGGTTTTCTACATTTGACACCCTGTTCTGTTTTGTAATTCAGTTCCTGTGTAGCCAAGTTTACATTCCGTGTAGTAGTGATATCTTATGATGTTTCTTTTTCTGTGTGACTTATTTCACTTAGAATCATCGTACCTGAATCCACTCATTATGCTGCTACGGGCCTGATGACATAGATTTCAGTGCTGAGTGATATTGCATTGTACGTAAGTACCACAACTTCTTTATCCATTTTTTGCTTTCTGTGATATTGAACTTGTACCGTAAACGAGGTTCTTGTAAACAGAGCCGTCCCAACCTTTGGGGTGGCTGTGTCTTTTTGATTTTAATTTCCCTAAGCTATAGGACCATAAGTGGAAGTGCCCTAGGCTCTGTTGCTTTGTTTATTAGATGTTTCAGGAAACACCATACACTTCTCCAGAGTGGCTGTTGGCAATTTACATCCCGCCCACCAGCATAACAAGGCTCCCAGTTCTCCATGGCCTGTCCTGCCTTTCTGGATTTTACACTTTTTTCAGATGGCCCTTTTGACCGGGGGGCAGTGAGACTTCATTGTAGTGCAGATTTCCTTTGCAAGCTTGCTTGGTTGGCCAAAAAGGGCGTATGCGTTTTTTCCTGAATATATTCAGGAAAAAACGCATACGCCCTTTTTGGCCAAGTGCATCATTGTGGACGTTCTGCCTCTTTTCCTATGCTTTACATGCAATTCCAGTCTACCTCCTGAAATCGATTTCCTGCAATTCTGCCCCGCTTTCAAGTCCTCTTGGCAGCCTTACTTCAATATATTTTTGGACGATAGCTGTCATTTATAACTCTGCAGGTTTGTGAATTACAGTGCCCCTGAGCTCGTTTCTTCAACTCGTTTTCTTGTGAGCTGGCCGCAACACCGCAGGATTGCTTCAGGCCCTAGTGTAGTTCCGGCACGGCACGCTGAGCCTTTGGTTAATTCCTCTTCCTGGTGGGAAATGAGAGTTAAATTTGCCCGTCCAGACACCTCCAGATAGTCTCTCTTTTGTTCTCCCTATTCCTGTTCATTTTCCACAGAAATTACAAACTGGGCCAAACAGGAGGTTAAAGGCACTGACTCTCCAAGTGGGGAGAGTGTTAGTAAAGCATCTGGAATGTTGCACCCGAGTACCAGGGACGAAAACGAGACACATTTGAACACGTTTCCCGATCACACGGTGGATCATACTCTGGGTTCCACATGCATGTTTTAGCTGAAGGAAGAATCCCTTAAACCTGGAGAGTTGAGACCCATGGAATGGGTACCATGCAATATGACTTCAAAGGGTCTGCATTTGCTCACCGAACCTCACCAATCCTATCACTGCTGCGTTTATGCCGCTGTACACACGCTTGATTCTCTTTCGGAGACATATAAATCTGTAGGTTTTAAGATTATTTCTAGTCAGGTATATTCTTAGGCGTTTAATATGGGGTGTTGAGTCCACTTCGTTGAGCAAGGAGTAGCTCTTGTCTATTGCATATTTGGCTTATGGAACGGTATCTGTGCTAATTTCAATCTCTGGTTTCATGCAGCACCCCAACTCACCTTTCCCCTTAAGCAAGCATAAGTTGGTTTTCTACATTTGAGACCCTGTTCTGTTTTGTAATTCAGTTCTTGTGTAGCCAAGTTTACCTTCCGTGTAGTAGTGATATCTTATGGTGTTTCTTTTCCTGTGTGACTTATTTCACTTAGAATCATCATACCTGAATCCACTCATTATGCTGCTACGGGCCTGATGACATAGATTTCATTGCTGAGTGATATTGCATTGTACGTAAGTACCACAACTTCTTTATCCATTTTTCGCTTTCTGTGATATTGAACTTGTACCGTAAACGAGGTTCTTGTAAACAGAGCCGTCCCAAACTTTGGGGTGACTGTGTCTTTTTGATTTTAATTTCCCTAAGCTATAGGACCATAAGTGGAAGTGCCCTAGGCTCTGTTGCTTTGTTTTTTAGATGTTTCAGGAAACACCATACACTTCTCCAGAGTGGCTGTTGGCAATTTACATCCCGCCCATCAGCATAACAAGGCTCCCAGTTCTCCATGGCCTGTCCTGCCTTTCTGGATTTTACACTTTTTTCAGATGGCCCTTTTGACCGGGGGGCAGTGAGACTTCATTGTAGTGCAGATTTCCTTTGCAAGCTTGCTTGGTTGGGCAAAAAGGGCGTATGCGTTTTTTCCTGAATATATTCAGGAAAAAACGCATACGCCCTTTTTGGCCAAGTGCATCATTGTGGACGTTCTGCCTCTTTTCCTATGCTTTACATGCAATTCCAGTCTACCTCCTGAAATCGATTTCCTGCAATTCTGCCCCGCTTTCAAGTCCTCTTGGCAGCCTTACTTCAATATATTTTTGGACGATAGCTGTCATTTATAACTCTGCAAGTTTGTGAATTACAGTGCCCCTGAGCTCCTTTCTTCAACTCGCTTTCTTGTGAGCTGGCCGCAACACCGCAGGATTGCTTCAGGCCCTAGTGTGGTTCCGGCACGGCATGCTGAGCCTTTGGTTAATTCCTCTTTCTGGTGGGAAATGAGAGTTAAATTTGCCCGTCCAGACACCTCCAGCTAGTTTCTCATTGGTTCTCCCTATTCCTGTACATTTTCCGCAGAAATTGCAAACTTGGCCAAACAGGAGTTTAAAGACACTGACTCTCCAAGTGGGGAGAGTGTTAGTAAAGCGTCTTGAATGTTGCACCCGAGTACGAGGGGATGAAAACTGAGACACATTTGAACACGTTTCCTGATCACACGGTGGATCATACTCTGTGTTCCACATGCATGTTTCAGCTGAAGGAAGAATCCCTTAAACCTGGAGAGTTGAGACCCATGGAATGGGTACCATGCAATATGACTTCAAAGGGTCTGCATTTGCTCACCGAACCTCACCAATCCTATCACTGCTGCGTTTATGCCGCTGTACACACGCTTGATTCTCTTTCGGAGACAAATCCGTAGGTTTTAAGATTATTTCTAGTCAGGTATATTCTTAGGCGTTTAATATGGGGTGTTGAGTCCACTTCGTTGAGCAAGGAGTAGCTCTTGTCTATTGCATATTTGGCTTATGGAACGGTATCTGTGCTAATTTCAATCTCTGGTTTCATGCAGCACCCCAACTCACCTTTCCCCTTAAGCAAGCATAAGTTGGTTTTCTACATTTGAGACCCTGTTCTGTTTTGTAATTCAGTTCCTTTGTAGCCAAGTTTACATTCCGTGTATTGGTGATATCTTATGATGTTTCTTTTTCTGTGTGACTTATTTCACTTAGAATGATCGTACCTGAATCCACTCATTATGCTGCTACGGGCCTGATGACATAGATTTCATTGCTGAGTGATATTGCATTGTACGTAAGTACCACAACTTCTTTATCCATTTTTCGCTTTCTGTGATATTGAACTTGTACCATAAACGAGGTTCTTGTAAACAGAGCCGTCCCAAACTTTGGGGTGGCTGTGTCTTTTTGATTTTAATTTCCCTAAGCTATAGGACCATAAGTGCAAGTGCCCTAGGCTCTGTTGCTTTGTTTTTTAGATGTTTCAGGAAACACCATACACTTCTCCAGAGTGGCTGCTGGCAATTTACATCCCGCCCATCAGCATAACAAGGCTCCCAGTTCTCCATGGCCTGTCCTGCCTTTCTGGATTTTACACTTTTTTCAGATGGCCCTTTTGACTGGGGGGCAGTGAGACTTCATTGTAGTGCAGATATCCTTTGCAAGCTTGCTTGGTTGGCCAAAAAGGGCGTATGCGTTTTTTCCTGAATATATTCAGGAAAAAACGCATACGCCCTTTTTGGCCAAGTGCATCATTGTGGACGTTCTGCCTCTTTTCCTATGCTTTACATGCAATTCCAGTGTACCTCCTGAAATCGATTTCCTGCAATTCTGCCCCGCTTTCAAGTCCTCTTGGCAGCCTTACTTCAATATATTTTTGGACGATAGCTGTCATTTATAACTCTGCAGGTTTGTGAATTACAGTGCCCCTGAGCTCGTTTCTTCAACTCGTTTTCTTGTGAGCTGGCCGCAACACCGCAGGATTGCTTCAGGCCCTAGTGTAGTTCCGGCACGGCACGCTGAGCCTTTGGTTAATTCCTCTTCCTGGTGGGAAATGAGAGTTAAATTTGCCCGTCCAGACACCTCCAGATAGTCTCTCTTTTGTTCTCCCTATTCCTGTTCATTTTCCACAGAAATTACAAACTGGGCCAAACAGGAGGTTAAAGGCACTGACTCTCCAAGTGGGGAGAGTGTTAGTAAAGCATCTGGAATGTTGCACCCGAGTACCAGGGACGAAAACGAGACACATTTGAACACGTTTCCCGATCACACGGTGGATCATACTCTGGGTTCCACATGCATGTTTTAGCTGAAGGAAGAATCCCTTAAACCTGGAGAGTTGAGACCCATGGAATGGGTACCATGCAATATGACTTCAAAGGGTCTGCATTTGCTCACCGAACCTCACCAATCCTATCACTGCTGCGTTTATGCCGCTGTACACACGCTTGATTCTCTTTCGGAGACATATAAATCTGTAGGTTTTAAGATTATTTCTAGTCAGGTATATTCTTAGGCGTTTAATATGGGGTGTTGAGTCCACTTCGTTGAGCAAGGAGTAGCTCTTGTCTATTGCATATTTGGCTTATGGAACGGTATCTGTGCTAATTTCAATCTCTGGTTTCATGCAGCACCCCAACTCACCTTTCCCCTTAAGCAAGCATAAGTTGGTTTTCTACATTTGAGACCCTGTTCTGTTTTGTAATTCAGTTCTTGTGTAGCCAAGTTTACCTTCCGTGTAGTAGTGATATCTTATGGTGTTTCTTTTCCTGTGTGACTTATTTCACTTAGAATCATCATACCTGAATCCACTCATTATGCTGCTACGGGCCTGATGACATAGATTTCATTGCTGAGTGATATTGCATTGTACGTAAGTACCACAACTTCTTTATCCATTTTTCGCTTTCTGTGATATTGAACTTGTACCGTAAACGAGGTTCTTGTAAACAGAGCCGTCCCAAACTTTGGGGTGACTGTGTCTTTTTGATTTTAATTTCCCTAAGCTATAGGACCATAAGTGGAAGTGCCCTAGGCTCTGTTGCTTTGTTTTTTAGATGTTTCAGGAAACACCATACACTTCTCCAGAGTGGCTGTTGGCAATTTACATCCCGCCCATCAGCATAACAAGGCTCCCAGTTCTCCATGGCCTGTCCTGCCTTTCTGGATTTTACACTTTTTTCAGATGGCCCTTTTGACCGGGGGGCAGTGAGACTTCATTGTAGTGCAGATTTCCTTTGCAAGCTTGCTTGGTTGGGCAAAAAGGGCGTATGCGTTTTTTCCTGAATATATTCAGGAAAAAACGCATACGCCCTTTTTGGCCAAGTGCATCATTGTGGACGTTCTGCCTCTTTTCCTATGCTTTACATGCAATTCCAGTCTACCTCCTGAAATCGATTTCCTGCAATTCTGCCCCGCTTTCAAGTCCTCTTGGCAGCCTTACTTCAATATATTTTTGGACGATAGCTGTCATTTATAACTCTGCAAGTTTGTGAATTACAGTGCCCCTGAGCTCCTTTCTTCAACTCGCTTTCTTGTGAGCTGGCCGCAACACCGCAGGATTGCTTCAGGCCCTAGTGTGGTTCCGGCACGGCATGCTGAGCCTTTGGTTAATTCCTCTTTCTGGTGGGAAATGAGAGTTAAATTTGCCCGTCCAGACACCTCCAGCTAGTTTCTCATTGGTTCTCCCTATTCCTGTACATTTTCCGCAGAAATTGCAAACTTGGCCAAACAGGAGTTTAAAGACACTGACTCTCCAAGTGGGGAGAGTGTTAGTAAAGCGTCTTGAATGTTGCACCCGAGTACGAGGGGATGAAAACTGAGACACATTTGAACACGTTTCCTGATCACACGGTGGATCATACTCTGTGTTCCACATGCATGTTTCAGCTGAAGGAAGAATCCCTTAAACCTGGAGAGTTGAGACCCATGGAATGGGTACCATGCAATATGACTTCAAAGGGTCTGCATTTGCTCACCGAACCTCACCAATCCTATCACTGCTGCGTTTATGCCGCTGTACACACGCTTGATTCTCTTTCGGAGACAAATCCGTAGGTTTTAAGATTATTTCTAGTCAGGTATATTCTTAGGCGTTTAATATGGGGTGTTGAGTCCACTTCGTTGAGCAAGGAGTAGCTCTTGTCTATTGCATATTTGGCTTATGGAACGGTATCTGTGCTAATTTCAATCTCTGGTTTCATGCAGCACCCCAACTCACCTTTCCCCTTAAGCAAGCATAAGTTGGTTTTCTACATTTGAGACCCTGTTCTGTTTTGTAATTCAGTTCCTTTGTAGCCAAGTTTACATTCCGTGTATTGGTGATATCTTATGATGTTTCTTTTTCTGTGTGACTTATTTCACTTAGAATGATCGTACCTGAATCCACTCATTATGCTGCTACGGGCCTGATGACATAGATTTCATTGCTGAGTGATATTGCATTGTACGTAAGTACCACAACTTCTTTATCCATTTTTCGCTTTCTGTGATATTGAACTTGTACCATAAACGAGGTTCTTGTAAACAGAGCCGTCCCAAACTTTGGGGTGGCTGTGTCTTTTTGATTTTAATTTCCCTAAGCTATAGGACCATAAGTGCAAGTGCCCTAGGCTCTGTTGCTTTGTTTTTTAGATGTTTCAGGAAACACCATACACTTCTCCAGAGTGGCTGCTGGCAATTTACATCCCGCCCATCAGCATAACAAGGCTCCCAGTTCTCCATGGCCTGTCCTGCCTTTCTGGATTTTACACTTTTTTCAGATGGCCCTTTTGACTGGGGGGCAGTGAGACTTCATTGTAGTGCAGATATCCTTTGCAAGCTTGCTTGGTTGGCCAAAAAGGGCGTATGCGTTTTTTCCTGAATATATTCAGGAAAAAACGCATACGCCCTTTTTGGCCAAGTGCATCATTGTGGACGTTCTGCCTCTTTTCCTATGCTTTACATGCAATTCCAGTGTACCTCCTGAAATCGATTTCCTGCAATTCTGCCCCGCTTTCAAGTCCTCTTGGCAGCCTTACTTCAATATATTTTTGGACGATAGCTGTCATTTATAACTCTGCAGGTTTGTGAATTACAGTGCCCCTGAGCTCCTTTCTTCAACTCGCTTTTTTGTGAGCTGGCCGCAACACCACAGGATTGCTTCAGGCCCTAGTGTGGATCCGGCGCGGCACGCTGAGCCTTTGGTTAATTCCTCTTCCTGGTGGGAAATGAGAGTTAAATTTGCCCGTCCAGACACCTCCAGCTAGTTTATCATTGGTTCTCCCTATTCCTGTACATTTTCCGCACAAATTGCAAACTGGGCCATACAGGAGGTTAAAGGCACTGACTCTCCAAGTGGAGAGAGTGTTAGTAAAGCATCTGGAATGTTGCACTCGAGTACCAGGGGACGAAAACGAGACACATTTGAACACGTTTCCCGATCACACGGTGGATCATACTCTGGGTTCCACATGCATGTTTTAGCTGAAGGAAGAATCCCTTAAACCTGGAGAGTTGAGACCCATGGAATGGGTACCATGCAATATGACTTCAAAGGGTCTGCATTTGCTCACCGAACCTCACCAATCCTATCACTGCTGCGTTTATGCCGCTGTACACACGCTTGATTCTCTTTCGGAGACATATAAATCCGTAGGTTTTAAGATTATTTCTAGTCAGGTATATTCTTAGGCGTTTAATATGGGGTGTTGAGTCCACTTCGTTGAGCAAGGTGTAGCTGTTGTCTATTACATATGTGGCTTATGGAACGGTATCTGTGCTAATTTCAATCTCTGGTTTCATGCAGCACCCCAACTCACCTTTCCCCTTAAGCAAGCATAAGTTGGTTTTCTACATTTGACACCCTGTTCTGTTTTGTAATTCAGTTCCTTTGTAGCCAAGTTTACATTCCGTGTAGTAGTGATATCTTATGATGTTTCTTTTTCTGTGTGACTTATTTCACTTAGAATCATCATACCTGAATCCACTCATTATGCTGCTACGGGCCTGATGACATAGATTTCATTGCTGAGTGATATTGCATTGTACGTAAGTACCACAACTTCTGTATCCATTTTTCGCTTTCTGTGATATTGAACTTGTACAGTAAACGAGGTTCTTGTAAACAGAGCCGTCCCAAAGTTTGGGGAGGCTGTGTCTTTTTGATTTTAATTTCCCTAAGCTATAGGACCATAAGTGGAAGTGCCCTAGGCTCTGTTGCTTTGTTTTTTAGATGTTTCAGGAAACACCATACACTTCTCCAGAGTGGCTGTTGGCAATTTACATCCCGCCCATCAGCATAACAAGGCTCCCAGTTCTCCATGCCAAGTCCTGCCTTTCTGGATATTACACTTTCTTCAGATGGCCCTTTTGACCGGGGGGCAGTGAGACTTCATTGTAGTGTAGATTTCCTTTGCAAGCCTGCTTGGTTGGCGAAAAAGGGCGTATGCGTTTTTTCCTGAATATATTCAGGAAAGAACACATACGCCCTTTTTGGCCAAGTGCATCATTGTGGACGTTCTGCCTCTTTTCCTATGCTTTACATGCAATTCCCGTCTACCTCCTGAAATCGGTTTCCTGCAATTCTGCCCCGCTTTCAAGTCCTCTTGGCAGCCTTACTTCAATATATTTTTGGACGATAGCTGTCATTTATAACTCTGCAGGTTTGTGAATTACAGTGCCCCTGAGCTCCTTTCTTCAACTCGCTTTCTTGTGAGCTGGCCGCAACACCGCAGGATTGCTTCAGGCCCTAGTGTTGTTCCGGCACGGCATGCTGAGCCTTTGGTTAATTCCTCTTTCTGGTGGGAAATGAGAGTTAAATTTGCCCGTCCAGACACCTCCAGCTAGTTTCTCATTGGTTCTCCCTATTCCTGTACATTTTCCGCAGAAATTGCAAACTTGGCCAAACAGGAGTTTAAAGACACTGACTCTCCAAGTGGGGAGAGTGTTAGTAAAGCGTCTTGAATGTTGCACCCGAGTACGAGGGGATGAAAACTGAGACACATTTGAACACGTTTCCTGATCACACGGTGGATCATACTCTGTGTTCCACATGCATGTTTCAGCTGAAGGAAGAATCCCTTAAACCTGGAGAGTTGAGACCCATGGAATGGGTACCATGCAGTATGACTTCAAAGGGTCTGCATTTGCTCACCGAACCTCACCAATCCTATCACTGCTGCGTTTATGCCGCTGTACACACGCTTGATTCTCTTTCGGAGACATATAAATCCGTAGGTTTTAAGATTATTTCTAGTCAGGTATATTCTTAGGCGTTTAATATGGGGTGTTGAGTCCACTGCGTTGAGCAAGGAGTAGCTCTTGTCTATTACATATTTGGCTTATGGAACGGTATCTGTGCTAATTTCAATCTCTGGTTTCATGCAGCACCCCAACTCACCTTTCCCCTTAAGCAAGCATAAGTTGGTTTTCTACATTTGAGACCCTGTTCTGTTTTGTAATTCAGTTCTTGTGTAGCCAAGTTTACATTCCGTGTAGTAGTGATATCTTATGGTGTTTCTTTTTCTGTGTGACTTATTTCACTTAGAATCATCCTACGTGAATCCACTCATTATGCTGCTACGGGCCTGATGACATAGATTTCATTACTGAGTGATATTGCATTGTACGTAAGTACCACAACTTCTTCATCCATTTTTCGCTTTCTGTGATATTGAACTTGTACCGTAAACGAGGTTCTTGTAAACAGAGCCGTCCCAAATTTGGGGTGACTGTGTCTTTTTGAATTTAATTTCCCTAAGCTATAGGACCATAAGTGGAAGTGCCCTAGGCTCTGTTGCTTTGTTTTTTAGATGTTTCAGGAAACACCATACACTTCTCCAGAGTGGCTGTTGGCAATTTACATCCCGCCCATCAGCATAACAAGGCTCCCAGTTCTCCATGGCCTGTCCTGCCTTTCTGGATTTTACACTTTTTTCAGATGGCCCTTTTGACCGGGGGGGCAGTGAGACTTCATTGTAGTGCAGATATCCTTTGCAAGCTTGCTTGGTTGGCCAAAAAGGGCGTATGCGTTTTTTCCTGAATATATTCAGGAAAAAACGCATACGCCCTTTTTGGCCAAGTGCATCATTGTGGACGTTCTGCCTCTTTTCCTATGCTTTACATGCAATTCCAGTCTACCTCCTGAAATCGATTTCCTGCAATTCTGCCCCGCTTTCAAGTCCTCTTGGCAGCCTTACTTCAATATATTTTTGGACGATAGCTGTCATTTATAACTCTGCAGGTTTGTGAATTACAGTGCCCCTGAGCTCCTTTCTTCAACTCGCTTTCTTGTGAGCTGGCCGCAACACCGCAGGATTGCTTCAGGCCCTAGTGTGGATCCGGCACGGCACGATGAGCCTTTGGTTAATTCCTCTTCCTGGTGGGAAATGAGAGTTAAATTTGCCCATCCAGACACCTCCAGCTAGTCTCTCTTTCGTTCTCCCTATTCCTGTTCATTTTCCACAGAAATTACAAACTGGGCCAAACAGGAGGTTAAAGGCACTGACTCTCCAAGTGGGGAGAGTGTTAGTAAAGCATCTGGAATGTTGCACCCGAGTACCAGGGGACGAAAACGAGACACATTTGAACACGTTTCCGAATCACACGGTGGATCATACTCTGGGTTCCACATGCATGTTTTAGCTGAAGGAAGAATCCCTTAAACCTGGAGAGTTGAGACCCATGGAATGGGTACCATGCAATATGACTTCAAAGGGTCTGCATTTGCTCACCGAACCTCACCAATCCTATCACTGCTGCGTTTATGCCGCTGTACACACGCTTGATTCTCTTTCGGAGACAAATAAATCCGTAGGTTTTAAGATTATTTCTAGTCAGGTATATTCTTAGGCGTTTAATATGGGGTGTTGAGTCCACTTCGTTGAGCAAGGAGTAGCTCTTGTCTATTACATATTTGGCTTATGGAACGGTATCTGTGCTAATTTCAATCTCTGGTTTCATGCAGCACCCCAACTCACCTTTCCCCTTAAGCAAGCATAAGTTGGTTTTCTACATTTGAGACCCTGTTCTGTTTTGTAATTCAGTTCCTTTGTAGCCAAGTTTACATTCCGTGTATTGGTGATATCTTATGAAGTTTCTTTTTCTGTGTGACTTATTTCACTTAGAATCATCGTACGTGAATCCACTCATTATACTGCTACGGGCCTGATGACATAGATTTCATTGCTGAGTGATATTGCATTGTACGTAAGTACCACAACTTCTTTATCCATTTTTCGCTTTCTGTGATATTGAACTTGTACCATAAACGAGGTTCTTGTAAACAGAGCCGTCCCAAACTTTGGGGTGGCTGTGTCTTTTTGATTTTAATTTCCCTAAGCTATAGGACCATAAGTGCAAGTGCCCTAGGCTCTGTTGCTTTGTTTTTTAGATGTTTCAGGAAACACCATACACTTCTCCAGAGTGGCTGCTGGCAATTTACATCCCGCCCATCAGCATAACAAGGCTCCCAGTTCTCCATGGCCTGTCCTGCCTTTCTGGATTTTACACTTTTTTCATATGGCCCTTTGACCGGGGTGAAGTGAGACTTCATTGTAGTGCAGATTTCCTTTGAGAGCTTGCTTGGTTGGCCAGAAAGGGCGTATGCGTTTCTTCCTGAATATATTCAGGAAAGAACACATACGCCCTTTTTGGCCAAGTGCATCATTGTGGACGTTCTGCCTCTTTTCCTATGCTTTACATGCAATTCCAGTCTACCTCCTGAAATCGATTTCCTGCAATTCTGCCCCGCTTTCAAGTCCTCTTGGCAGCCTTACTTCAATATATTTTTGGACGATAGCTGTCATATATAACTCTGCAGGTTTGTGAATTACAGTGCCCCTGAGCTCCTTTCTTCAACTCGCTTTCTTGTGAGCTGGCCGCAACACCGCAGGATTGCTTCAGGCCCTAGTGTGGATCCGGCACGGCACGATGAGCCTTTGGTTAATTCCTCTTCCTGGTGGGAAATGAGAGTTAAATTTGCCCGTCCAGACACCTCCAGCTAGTCTCTCTTTCGTTCTCCCTATTCCTGTTCATTTTCCACAGAAATTACAAACTGGGCCAAACAGGAGGTTAAAGGCACTGACTCTCCAAGTGGGGAGAGTGTTAGTAAAGCATCTGGAATGTTGCACCCGAGTACCAGGGGACGAAAACGAGACACATTTGAACACGTTTCCCGATCACACGGTGGATCATACTCTGGGTTCCACATGCATGTTTTAGCTGAAGGAAGAATCCCTTAAACCTGGAGAGTTGAGACCCATGGAATGGGTACCATGCAATATGACTTCAAAGGGTCTGCATTTGCTCACCGAACCTCACCAATCCTATCACTGCTGCGTTTATGCCGCTGTACACACGCTTGATTCTCTTTCGGAGACAAATAAATCCGTAGGTTTTAAGATTATTTCTAGTCAGGTATATTCTTAGGCGTTTAATATGGGGTGTTGAGTCCACTTCGTTGAGCAAGGAGTAGCTCTTGTCTATTACATATTTGGCTTATGGAACGGTATCTGTGCTAATTTCAATCTCTGGTTTCATGCAGCACCCCAACTCACCTTTCCCCTTAAGCAAGCATAAGTTGGTTTTCTACATTTGAGACCCTGTTCTGTTTTGTAATTCAGTTCCTTTGTAGCCAAGTTTACATTCCGTGTATTGGTGATATCTTATGAAGTTTCTTTTTCTGTGTGACTTATTTCACTTAGAATCATCGTACCTGAATCCACTCATTATGCTGCTACGGGCCTGATGACATAGATTTCATTGCTGAGTGATATTGCATTGTACGTAAGTACCACAACTTCTTTATCCATTTTTCGCTTTCTGTGATATTGAACTTGTACCATAAACGAGGTTCTTGTAAACAGAGCCGTCCCAAACTTTGGGGTGGCTGTGTCTTTTTGATTTTAATTTCCCTAAGCTATAGGACCATAAGTGCAAGTGCCCTAGGCTCTGTTGCTTTGTTTTTTAGATGTTTCAGGAAACACCATACACTTCTCCAGAGTGGCTGTTGGCAATTTACATCCCGCCCATCAGCATAACAAGGCTCCCAGTTCTCCATGGCCTGTCCTGCCTTTCTGGATTTTACACTTTTTTCATATGGCCCTTTGACCGGGGTGAAGTGAGACTTCATTGTAGTGCAGATTTCCTTTGAGAGCTTGCTTGGTTGGCCAGAAAGGGCGTATGCGTTTCTTCCTGAATATATTCAGGAAAAAACGCATACGCCCTTTTTGGCCAAGTGCATCATTGTCGACGTTCTGAGTGTTTTCATATGTTTTCAGTGCAATTCCTGTCTACCTCCTGAAATCGGTTTCCTGCAGTTCTGCCTTGCTCTCAGTGCCTCTTCATAGCCTTACCTCAATATACTTTTGGAGAATAGTTGGCCTTTATAACTCTGCAGGTTTTTGAATTGCAGTGGCCCTTAGCTCCATTTTTCAGCTCTTATTTTTGTGATCTTGCCTCATATCCACAGGATTTCTTCAGGCCCTATTCTTCTTCTGGGGTGCCTTGCTCTGCCTTTGGTTAATTCTTCTTCCTGATGTGAAATTAGAGTGACATGTGCCCATTGATACCGCTACAGCTATTTTCTCACTGGTTCCCCCTATTCCCATTCATCCTCCGCACTAACTGCAGACTGTGCGATACCGGAACTTAAAGGCATTGACTCTCCATGTGGAGATGTTGTTAGTAAAGTGGCTGGAATGTTGATCCGGAGCCCCAGGAGAGGAAAATGAGGTGCATTTTAGAAACCTTTCCCGATCATATGGTATACCATCCGCTGGATTTCCCATGCATGGTTTAGCTGTAGGAAGATTCCCTTCAACTTGGAGTGTTGGGACCCTTGGAATAAGTAGCATGAAGTATTGCATTAAACTTTCGGCAGTTGCTCACCAAAGCTCTCCAATCCTTTCAGCCCCAAGTGTCCAGCCTTATGTCTTATCCAGCTGTGGGTTTATATGTGGTCATTCCAGGTTGCATCACAGCCCCTGAGCGAATTTTGTAAGAATTTTTCTCTCTTTCATTGTTTCTGCGTTTTGGTTTTAAAATTTATTTCTATAATGGGGTTTAGCTCATTTTCACTGCTGTGTTTGTGCCGCTCTGCGCACACTTGATTCCCTTATGGAGATATATCAATACATGGGTTTTAAGATTCTTATTACTCAGATATATTTCTCTGCGGTGTATAGGGTGTGTTGAGGCCAGTTCATTGAGCGAGGTGTAGATCTTGTCTGATACCTATTTGGTTTATTGAACGGTATCTGTGCTAATTTCAAACTCTGGTTTTATGCATCACCCCACCTCTCCTTTCCCCTTAAGCTGACATAAGTGTGTTTTCTAAATGTGAGACACTGTTCTGTTTTGTAATTCATTTTTTGTGCAGCCATATTTATCCTCCCTCTATAAGTGATATCTTATGATATGTTTCTTTTTCTGTTTGACTTATTTCAAGTAGTATTATCGGACCTCAATCCACTCTTTATCCTTCTACTAGCCTTATTACATTGATTTCATGGTGAAGAGATATTCCATTGTACATAAGTACCACATTTTCTTTATCCATTGTTCTCTTTCCTGGGATATTTAAGGTGTACTGAAGTTGAGGTTCTTGTAAACAGAGTAGCCCTAAACTGTGGTGTGCTTGTGTCTTGTTGATTTTTAGACTTCCCTAGATATACTCCCGTGATTGGAAGTGCCCTATGCTCTGTCGCTCTGTTTTTTAGATGATTTAGGAACCACCATACACTTCTCCAGAGTGGCTCTCGGCAGTTCACACACTGTCCATCAGCGTATAAAGGCTCCCTGTTCTCCATGGCCTGTCCTGCATTTCTGGTGTTTACAATTTTTTCGGATGGCCCTTTTGACCGGTGGGAAATGAGACTTCTTTGTTGTGCACATTTGCATTGCTTGCTTGCTTGGTTGCCCATAAAGTGCGTATGCGTTTTTTCCTGGATATATTCAGGAACTAACGCATACTCCCTTTTGGGCCAACTGCATCATTGTCGAAATTCTGCCGCTTTTCATGTGCTTTAAAGGCGAGTCCAATCTGTCTCTTGAAATCTGTTTCTTGCAATTCTGTCTTGCATTCAGATCCTCTTCTTTGCCTTACCTCAACATATTTTTGGACGTTAGTTTTCATTTATAACTCTGCAGGTTTGTGAATTGCAGTGACCCTGAGCTCCATTTTTTAAGTTGCTCTTTTGTGAGCTGGCCTCAAAACCGCAGGATTGCTTCAGGCCCTATTTTGGCTCCGGCGAGGCGGGCTGAGCCTTTTTTTAATTCTTATTCTTAATGGGAAATTAGAGTGACATGTGCCCGTCCAAACCCCTACAACTATTCTCTCATTGTTTCCCCCTCTTCCCGTTCATCCTCCTCACAATTTGCAAAATGTGTGAAACAGAAGTTTAAATGTGCTGATTCTCTAAGTGGGGAGATTCTAAGTAACGTGGCTGGAATGATGAACAGGAGCACCAGGAGAGGATAAATGAGGTGCATTTTAGACACATCTCCCGATCACATGGTGTACAGTCCTCTGGGTTTTCCATGCATGTTTTAGCTGTAGGAAGATTCCTTGAACCTGCAGATTTGGGACCCATTGAATGGGTACCAGGTAGTATTACTTTAAAGGGTGTGCATTTCCTCACCCAACCTCACATTTCTCTTAGCGCGAACAGTTTCCAGCCTTATGTCTCATCCTGCTGTGGGTCTAGATGTGTTCAATCCATGTTGCATCACCGTCCCTGAGGAAAAGTTGTAAGAGGTTTTCTCTGTCTCTCTGTCGTTTATTTTTTTCAATTTATTACTATATTGGTTACAGCTGATTTTCAAAGCTCTGTTTCTTGCTGCTGTACATCCACTTGATTCACGTACAGAGAGACATCAATAAATTCTTTTTCAGATTCTTACCAGTCATAGATATTCTTTTCCGGTGACTTGAGTGTGCTGAGTGCAGTTCTTTTAGCTACCGTGTAGGCCTTGTTGATTATCAGTTTGGTATTTGGAATGGTATCTTTGCTAATTTCAACCTCCTGGATGATGCCTCACCCCTCCCCACCTTTCCCGTTTAGCAGCCTTACGCGTGTTTTCTACATATTTGACTATGTTTTTGTTTTGTAATTTATTTCATGTGTAGCCATTTTGGATTCCACCTTTAAGTGATATCTTATGATATGTGTCTTTTTCTTTTTGAATTATGTCACTTAGAATGATCATACGTAACTCCTCCGGAGTTGTTACAACTGGCCATATTTCATTGATTTCCAGGCTGAGTAATATTCCACTCTACATAAGTACCACATCTCTATCCATTTTTTCCCTCCAGAGACATTTAAGTTATATCCTAGTCGAGGATCTTTTAAACAGAGAGGCAGTAAACATTGGGGTGCCTGTGTCCTCTCGATTTTTGTTTTTCCCAAGATATACGCCCATGAGTGCAAGTGCCCTATGCTCTGTAGCTCATTTTTTAGATGCTTTAGTAAACACAATACACTTCTCCAGAATGGCCGTTGGCAATATACATTTCCACTATAAGCCTCACAGGGCTCCCTCTTCTCCTTGCCCTGTCCTGCATTTCTGGTGTTTACACTTTATGAGGATGGCTCTTCTGACTGATGCGAAGTGATATCTTTTGTAGTATTGATTTCCAGTGCCCACCTGTTTGGTTGGCTAAAAAAGTGTATGCCCTTTTCTTGAATATATACAGAAAAAAACGCATACAGCCTTTTTGGCCAACTGCAATGTCGGCAATGTTCAGCCCCTGTTCTTGTGCTTAATGGCGAGTCCTTTCTACCTCCTCAAATCCCTTTCCTGCCATTCTCCCTTGCTTGCCAATCCTTTTCTCTGACTTTCCTCAAGACATTTTTCAGTGATAGATATTTTCAACTCTGCAGTTTCGTGAATTTTACTGCCCCTGAGTTCCATTGTTCAACTTGTGTTTATGGGAACTGGCCACAAAGCAGTGGGATTTCCTCAAGCCCTATACTGTTTCCATGGGCAACCCTAGCCTTTGGTCAATTCATCTTCCTGATTGGAAATTAGAGTGACATGTGCCTGTCTGAACACCTAGGACTTGTCTCTCATTGTTCCTCATCCTTCCGCTTCATCCTCTGGACAAATTCCAAACTGTACGCAACAGGATGTTGACAGTGTTGACATCTCCAAGTGGGGAGACTGTTAGTAAAGACGCTGGAGGGGTGAACCCGAGCACCAGGAGATGAGGAGATGAGATGCCTTTTCCAAACTCTTCCCGATCAGACGGTATACCATCCTCTGGATGTGACAGACATGTTTTAGCAGTAGGAAGAGTCCCATTCATGTAAGGAGAACACCAGGGCTTTTTCAAAATCAGTGTCTCCCCGAAACCCAAACTGGGGAGTTTTTTAAGCTACGGCTACACATATGTTCATTAAGGGCCTTGGGAAGTAGGCAGAGTCCAAACTTTAGATGACTGAAGTCTTCAGGGTCAGAAGCACTCACCACCGGCTTCCCTTAGGTTACACTTTAACTGTCATTGATAGATGATGTCAATAAAAATATCTATTCTTTTTCCGATTATTTCCCCTTATAGGTTATTGCACAATATTGAGTGTAGTTCCCTGTGCTATACAGTAGTTCCTTGTTGATGATCTATTTTATACATAGCAGTGTGTATGTGTTAATTCCAAACTGTTAATTTATCCCTCCTCCCACCTTTCCCCTTTGGTAATAATAAATTATAAGATTTTATACTTCTCAGAAATGGGGGAGCTGAAAGAGAGGTATCATTTTCAATGGAAAAGCATTTAAAACAAGATTGAAGCTTTAACCAAGATTATTAGATGTACATCCTTGGAAAGAAATCACTTCATTTCTCTAATATTGACCTGACAAATAAGACAAACCTTTTCACTGAACTTGCTTATAATAAAGTGATGGAAATATCAAATGGAAGTGTTAGAAACATCTTATTTTACCCGAGCCTTATAAACTGTTCTATGTTAACTACAGTTTGGCTCACACATCTGTTCATTGAAGTTACAATAGTCTCAATTTCTGTTACTGATCCTCCAGAGTGGACCCCAACAAGGGTCCCCCTGCCCAGTGTCATTGGGGCCAACAGATCGAGACTGAGTTTGGTTCCCAAGCAAAGGAAACTTTATATTTTCATCAGAGAATGGAGAGGTGAGAGCATGCACTACCCCGTGGGCTGTGGGCTGGGCTGCTGTGTAGAGATCCTGTCAGAGTCAGTGGGAGGGAGGGGGCGGAGCTCTCAAGGGCCGGGTTGGCTGCAGCTCAGGCTCTATATCTCGGAGTCTGCACTGGGCCCCAGGAGCTGAGGTGTCGACCCAGCCATTCTGCACCAGGAAATCTGGTCTGAAGTGCCGGGTGTGGAACCTCTGCATGCGGGACCCTAGGAGCACGTGAAATTAGACAAAGCACAAAGGATAAAAAAGGTCAGACTTGACTTTATTGCCCACATTCTATTTTTATCTCCCAGGGATTTTTAATGGGCTTTGCTGGGGACAAACCCCTCCTCTGCCTTTTGTCCCGTTCCTCATTCTTGGAGTGCTGAGGGTGCAGACCCTTCTTCTGTAACTGCTGAGTGCTGAGTTGGGAGCCCTCATACCAGGGGACGAGGGTCAGAACTTCTCCCCAGCAGCCTCCAGGTGACGTTGATTGGCCCCAGGACCCCTGCCTCCCTGCTCGTCCGCCTGAGCACCAGCATTGGAAGTGTTATAGATTCTAATGACCTTTAAGGGTCCAGGAAAGAGATGTGCAGAGACGCTGTGGGGGCCGGTTTCACCCCGCCCCACATTTGTTCGGCCACCTTAGGCTGACCGTTTCTGCCAGCCTAGATGCTCTGACCAGTAGTCTGCTCTTTCTTCAATTAGGCCCCTGAATTAACGTAAAAACAGCACCAGGTGTCAGAGCCCTGCCCGCTCAACTCCCAGACAGTCCAGGGTCAGTGGTGATCAAGGACCATGATGGCCACTGAGTCAACAGCCTTTTGAAGTAAACAGGAGTCCAGCCGGTCTTATTGGCCACCATCATCACGGTGTCTGTAGGCTTTTCTATGGTGACGGTGTGATATACGGTTCCCCTGCCAAGATTATTAGCTCCCCTCCGGGTGCAGGAAGTCCTGCAAGCAGTAGTCTACTCCTTCGGGACACACTATTGTTGTTTTATGAGAGAAACTCCAGGTCAAGTGATGTTCACACGAGTCGTCATGGTGCCCTGTTGCCCCCGGTTATCTCTCTGGATGTTGGAGTTGGAGGGCCTCCTCACTCGAGGTCGGTGTGCCCACGGAGCGAACCCTGCAACTTCAGGGCATGGTTGGTGATTAGGATCACCACGTGGGGTCCTTTTCCCTTAGGAGGGAGGTGGCCTTTTGGGCTGCTGATTTCCAGGTTTTTAGATACCGCCAGTATCTTGGCCAGATGTGGCAGTGGGCCAAGCCCCTTGGTGACTGTAGTTTATCCTACCTGGATGGCATTCTTGCGTTGTTCCATTTCAAGTGGTCCCAGTTTTTGCACTAATTCTCCAATGGCGATTCACCTTTCACCGGGAATGGAAAGGTCAAAGGGTTTAGCTCAATTAGGGAGTTCCAGGGCAAGGGTCTGAATTGACTGCTCTTTCCATTCTTGAAAGGCCACTTCTGGATTCTGTTCAAAAGGATCATCATCTTTTCCTTTCAGTGTTTCATATAGAGGCCCAGCTAGTAGACTGTAGTTAGGGATCCAGAAGCAGCAAACCCTGGCCTCCCCAGGAACCCCTAAGCTGTCTTCTAGTTTTAGAAAGGGGTAAGGCTGCAAATGGTTTCTTCCCTTTCCTGGGATGGGCTTCTCTGACCTTGTGTGAGAATGAAGCCCAGGCAGGTCACTGCAGTCTGTGATATTTGAGCTTTTTCTTGGACAACTTCTATCCTTTATTGGCTTGGTAGTTCAGAGGCCTCCTTAGTAGGGCTGGCGATCAGAATGTCGTCTGCATATTGAAGGAGGGTTTCCTTTTCCAGAGGTAGAACTTTTCGGTCGTTAGCTAAGCTTTCCCCAAAGATGGTGTGGGAATTTTTGAACCCTTGGGGCAAGACGGCCCGGAAGTATTGTTTTAGTTGTATGTTGAGTCCTGCCACTCACAAGCCAAAATTTCTTGTGACTCTGGGACTAATGGAATACAAAAGAAGGCATCATTGAAGACTAATACAGAATACCATGTCCTGGTGGTTGGTAGAATGACCAGCAGGGTGTAGGGATCAGGAGCAACTGGAGGTATATCCTCGGTGGCTTCACTGACTGTCCTGACATCCTTTACCAGGTCCCCAGCAACCCATGGGGCTCTCGTGGTCAGGCCAATCCCAGGATATGGAGCTCTCCTGGGCAGGTACCCCACCCCCAACCCAGCCCACGGGGCTCTCATGGTCAGGCCCCTCCCAGGATACAGAGCTACCCTTGCAGGTACCGTGGCAGGGCTGGGCACACAGGAACCGTGCACATAGCCCTCATTGAAGAGCACCCCCAGCTCACCTGTCGCTCAGAGCTGACACAGAGCACCTCAGAGCAGGACTTGAACTAACAAACAGCAGCTCCGACAGGTCTGTGACCCTGGGCATCACTCTGTGTGGCCTCCCTCCACCTGGTCTTCCAGAGACTTCCACTGCACCCAGGGCACCAGGCCTCTGTCTCCAACCACCACCCACCCCTCCTCTCCCTGACTCCTGGGTTCCTCTCATTAGGAGAGGGTTTTCTTGAAGTTGTCTCCCACTCATGGGCCAGATAAAATGATTAGAAAACAAGCCAAAGCTGCAGCCCCTTGTCTATCCTGACTCTCAGGAGCCCACACCTGTTCCTTGGACCTGGCCGGTTCAGCAAGTTCCATTTTCTGCAACTGTGAGCCCCTGAGGGGTGATGATTGGCTGACCTGGGCAGCCTTACCATGCCGGCCAGCCCTCCCCAGGTGTGCCTGGGTTGAGATCAATATAAATACCACTCCAGGCAGCAAAAGCCCCTGCAGCTGTGCCTGACGCCATTTTCTCTGCCCTGTCAGCAGTCTCGGGGCTGGGCTGGTGGGAGGGAGTGAGAGGCCACGGCTTTGTGGGTGGCCCAGTGTGAGTGGGGCTCTGCTGGACTTTCTGCAGCAGTTGCCAGGCTGCCACCTGCTAAAGAAGAGGATGTGTCACCCATACCTGCTGCTGGAATTTCTCCCTGGGCAGAGGTGAGGAAGGAAAAAAGCAGTGGGGGCAGGGACAGGACGGGTATCTCAGGCAGGGAAATGGAAATCTTCCAGAAGAGCACCCAGGGCCAGGACCATCCTGGCTGGCCTGCAGGCACCAAGTCAGCTGGCATGCTGTCACTCGTGTGGCTCCATGGCCCTTCCTCTAGGCTTTCAAGTCCTTGTATATATTCAGGTGTTTTACCTGGGAAGGGCGGGAACAGTTCAGCAGCAACTGGCCTGGGGTTCAGCTCACGTTTACTCACAGATGCCTCGGCACGGTGCCCCAGCTTTGCAATGAGGACGCTTGTTGTGTGGGGGCTGCTGGCTGAATGGGAGACGATTCCCCACCACTGACCAACTTCAGAATTGTTTACAACTGGAGCAAGTGCCCTGATACGGTTTTCCTCTGAGTAACTGGTGGGTTCTGTTTTTTTTTTCTCTTTTTCGTTTTTGGTTCAAGGTAGATTTTATTCCTCTTTTTTGTATTTACAGATATAAGCATGGAAATAATTTATTCATATAAATACATGTATGTGAAGGGAATAATTGTTTTTTCTGTTTTATTTTTTAAATTTTATTTCTTTTTAATTTTGAATTTTATTTTATATTTTTATACAGCAGGTTCTCATTGGTTATCTATTTTATACATATAAATGTTTACATGCCAATCCCAATCTCTCAACTCCTCCCACCACCACCCCTCCAAGAGCTTTCCCCCCTTGTTGTCCATACGATTGTTGTCTACATCTGTTGCTCTATTTATGCCTTGCAAAACAGTTAATCTGTACAGTTTTTCTAGGTTCCACATATATGCATGAATATACAAGATTTGTTTTTCTCTTTCTGACTTACTTCACTCTGTATGACAGTCTCTAGATCCATCGACGTCTCTACAAATGACCCAATTTCATTCCTTTCATGGCTTAGTAATATTCCATTTTATATATGTACCACATCTTTATGCATTCGTCTGTCTGTGGGCATTTAGGTTGCTTCCATTACCTCGATATTGTAAATAGTGATGCAATGAACATTGCGGTGAATGTCTCTTTTTGATTTATGGTTTTGTCTGGGTATATGTCCAGTCCTGGGATTGCTGTATCATATGGTAATTCTATTATTAGTTTCTTAAGAAACTCCATATTGTTCTCCATAGTGACTGTATCAATTTATATTCCCAACAATAGTGGAAGAGGCTTCCTTTTCTCCACACCCTTTCCAGCATTTGTTGTTTGTAGATTTTCAGATGATGCCCATTCTAACAGGTGTGAGGTGATACCTCATTGTTGAGTCCATTTCGTTGAGCGAGGGGTAGGTCTTGTCTATTACGTATTTGGCTTATGGAACGGTATCTGTGCTAATTTCAAACTCTGGTTTTATGCAGCACCCCAACTCACCTTTCCCCTTAAGCAAGCATAAGTTGGTTTTCTAAACTTGAGACCCTGTTCTGTTTTGTAATTCAGTTCATGTGTAGCCAAGTTTACATTCCGTGCATTAGTGATACCTTATGATGTTTCTTTTTCTGTGTGACTTATTTCACTTAGAATCATCATGCCTCAATCCACTCATTATGCTGGTACAGGCCTGGTGACACAGATTTCATTGCTGAGTGGTATTCTGTTGTACATAAGTACCGCAACTTCTTTATCAATTATTTGTTCTCTGGGATATTTAACTTGTACTGTAGAAGAGGCTCCTGTAAACAGAGCCGTTGTAAATTTTGGGGTGGCTGTGTCTTTTTGATTTTAATTTCCCTAAGCTATAGGACCATAAGTGGAAATGCCCTAGACTCTGTTGCTTTGTTTTTCAGATGTATCAGGAAACACCATACACTTCTCCAGAGTGGCTGTTGGCAATGTACATCCCGCCCATCAGCATAACAAGGCTCCTTTTTCCCCATGGCCTGTCTTGCCTTTCTGGATTTTACACTTTTCTCAGATGGCCCTTTAGACCGGGGGGAAGTGACACTTCATAGTAGTTCGGATTTCCATTGCAAGCTTGCTTGGTTTGCCAAAAAGGGCGTATGTGTTTTTTCCTGAATATATTCAGGAACAAACTCATACGCCCTTTGTTGCCAAGTGCATCATTGTCGATGTTCTGCCTCTTTTCCTATGCTTTAAATGCAAATCCAGTCTACCTCCTGAAATCGGTTTCCTGCAATTCTGCCCCGCTTTCAAGTCCTCTTCGCAGCCTTACTTCAATATATTTTTGGACGTTATCTGTCATTTATAACTCTGCAGGTTTGTGAATTACAGGGCCCCTGAGCTCCTTTCTTCAACTCGCTTTCTTGTGAGCTGGCCGCAAACCCGCAAGACTGCTTCAGGCCCTAATCTGCTTCTGGCAGGGCACGCTGAGCCTTTGGTTAATTCCTCTTCCTGGTGGGAAATGAGTGTTAAATATGCCCGTCCAGACACCTACCTCACTCTCAACCCCTTGGTGATGTGGGTCCTCTGGTTTGTGGCCACTTTTGCTGGGTTCCTCACCTTTCGATGATGTGGCCCCACTAGTGTGAGGACACTCCTGCTTGGTTCTCATCCACGTGGTTATGTGGACCCCCTGGTGAGAGTCTGTTCCTGGCTTTGTTCCTCACCCACCTGTGAGGGAGACCCTCTGCTGATAGGTCACTCCTGCATGGCTGGCACACATTGCCTTGGTGAAGTCAGCCGTGTGGTGGCAGTTGGAGCGTGCTGGGAATCTCTTCCCCCCGGTGATGAGGGCCCTCTTGCATCAGGCCCTGACTGCTGGGCTCACCAACTTTTCTTAGTGAGCCCAGTGATGCTTTGGCACTCCTCTTAGGATCCCATCTCCATGGGGATGTGGGCCTTCTGCTCTGAGGTCCCAACGGCTGGGTTGTTCACATTTTCATGATGTGGGCTCTCTGGTGTTAGTTCACAGAAGCCTGGATCCCATAGCCTCTGTGCTCTTGGCCGCCTGCTGGGAGGTTCCAACTGCTGGATTCCTCACTTTTTTAAATTTTTGGGCCCTCTGTTGTGAGGATCCTCCTGCCTGCCTCACTCCCAGCCCCTTCGTGATGTGTGTCGTCTGGTTTGAGGCCACATGTGCTGGGTTCCTCACCTTTCGATGATGTGGGACCAATGGTCTTAGGAGACTCCTGCCTGGTTCACAACCCCTTGGTGATGTGGGCCCTCTGTTGAGAGTCTGATCCTGGCTGGGTTCCTCACCCATCTGTGAGGTGGGCCGTCTGCTGTGAGGTCACTCCTGCCTGGCTTGCTCACCTCGCCTTGTGGACATGAGCCCTCTGGTGGCACTTGGAGCCTGCTGGGAGCCTCCTCTCCTCGGTGATGAGGGCCCTCTGGCATCAGGCCCTAACTGCTGGGCTCCCCACATTTTCTGATGTGCGCCCAGTGGTGCGAGGACACTCCAGCCAGGTTCCCATTCCCATGGGGATGTGGGCCTTCTGCGCTGAGGTCTCAACTCCTGGGTTGCTCACAGTTTTGTGATGTGGGCCCTCTGCTGTGAGTTCACTGTGGCCTGGATCCCATAGCCTCGGTGTTCTGGGCCGCCTGCTGGAAGGTCTAAATGCTGGAATCCTCACGTTTTTTATATTATGTGCCCTGTGTTGTGAGGCTACTCCTGCCTGCCTCACTCCAAGGCCCTTGGTGATGTGGGTCCTCTGGTTTGAGGACACATGTGCTGGGTTCCTCACCTTAAGATGATGAGGCCCCACTGGTGTGAGGATAATCCTGACTGGGTCCCATCCCCTTTGTGATGTGGGCCCTCTGGTGAGAGTCTGATCCTGGCTGGGTTCCTCACCCATCTGTGAGGTGGGCCCTCTACTATCAGGTAACTCTTGCCTGGGTTGCTCACCTCGCCTTGTTGACATGAGCCCTCTGGTGGCAATTGGACCCTGCTGGGAGCCTCCTCAGCTCTGTGATGAGGGCCCTCTGACGTCAGGCCCTAACTGCTGTGCTCCCCAACTTTTCTTAGTGAGCCCAGTGTTGCTCAAGCACTCCTCTTAGGTTCCCATCCCCATGGGGATGTGGGCCTTCTGCTCTGAGGTTCCAACGGCTGGGTTGATCACAATTTCATGATGTGGGCTCTCTGGTGTTAGTTCACTGTGGCCTGGATCCCATAGCCTCTGTGGTCTTGGCTGCCTGCTGGGAGGTTCCAACTGCTCGATTCCTCAACTTTTGTATTCTATGGGTCCTGTGTTGTGATGCTCCTCCTGCCTGCCTCACTCGCAACCCCTTCGTGATGTGGGTCTTCTGGTTTGAGGCCACATGTGCTGGGTTAGGCAACTTTCAATGATGTGGCCCCACTGGTGTGAGGACACTCCTGCCTGGTTCCCATCCCCTTGGTGATGTGGGCCTTCTGGTGACAGTCTTATCCTGGCTGGATTCCTCACTCTTCTGTGAGGTAGGCCCTCTGCTGTGAGGTCAATCCTGCCTGACTTGCACACATCACCTTGGCGACGTGGGCCCTCTGTTGGCACATGGAACCTGCTGGGAGCCTCCTGCCCTCGGTGATGACGGCCCTCTAGCATCAGGCTCTAACTGCTGGGCTCCCCACGTTTTCTGATGTGAGCCCAGTGATGCCAGGACACTCCTGTCAGGTTCCCATCCCCATGGGGATGTGGGCTTTCTGCTCTGAGGTCCCAATGCCTGGGTTGCTCACAGTTTCATGATGTGGGCTCTCTGCTGTTAGTTCACTCCTGCCTGCATCCCATAGCTTCTGTGCTCTCGGCCGCCTGCTGGGAGGTTCCAAATGCTGGATTCCTCACTTTTTTTATTCTTTGGGCCCTCTGTTTTTAGGCTACTCCTACCTGCCTCACTCCCATCCCCTTTGTGATGTATGTCCTCTGATATGAGGCCACATGTGCTGGGTTCCTCACCTTTCGATGATGTGGCCCCACTGGTGGGAGGACAGTCCTGACTGGTTCCCATCCCCTTGGTGTTGTGGGCCCTCTGGTGAGAGTCTCATCCTGCCTCGGTTCCTCACCCTTCTGTGAGATAGGCCCTCTGCTGTGAGGTCACTACTGCCTGGCTGGCGCATGCCACCTTGTAGACGTGGGCCCTCTGTTGGCAGTTGGAACCTGCTGGGAGTCTCCTCCCCTCAGTTATGAGGGCCCCCTGGCGTCAGGCCCTAACTGCTGGGCTCCTAACATTTTCTGATATGTGCTAAGTGGTGCAAAGCCACTCCTGCCAGGTTCCCATCCCAATGGGGATGTGGGCCTTCTGTTCTGAGGTCCCAACAGCTGGGCTGCTCACAGGTTCATGATGTGGGCCCTCTGCTGTGAGTTCACTGCGGCCTGGATCCCATAGCCTCGGTGCTCTGGGCCACTTGCTGGGAGGTTCCAACTGCTGGATTCCTCAACTTTTATATTCTATGGACCCTGTGTTGTGAGGCCAGTCCTGCCAGCCTCATTCCGAACCCCTTGGTGATGTGGTTCCTCTGGTTTGAGGACACATGTGCTGGGATCCTCACCTTTCGATGATGTTGTCCCACTGGTGTGGGGACACTCCTGCCTGGTTCCCATCCCCTTGGTGATGTGGGCCCTCTGGTGAGAGTCTGATCCTGGCTGTGTTCCTCACCCTTCTGTGAGGTGGGCCCTCTGCTGTGAGGTCACTCCTGCCAGGCTGGCACACATCACCTTGGCGACGTTGGCCCTCTGGTGGCAGCTGGAGCCTGCTGGGAGCCTCCTCCTCTCGGTGATGAGTGCCCTCTAGCGTCAGGCCCTAACTTCTGAGCACCCCACGTTTTCTGATGTGAGCCCAGTGATGCCAGGACACTCCTGTCATGTTCCCATCACCATGGGGATGTGGGCCTTCTGCTCTGAGGTCCCAATGTCTGGGTTGCTCACAGTTTCATGATGTGGGCTGTCTGGTGTTAGTTCACTCTGGCCTGGTTCCTCTAGCCTCTGTGCTCTGGGCCGCCTGCTGGGAGGTTCCAACTGCTGGATTCCTCACCTTTCTTATTTTTGGGCCCTCTGTTATGAGGCTCCTCCTGCCTGCCTCACTCCCAGCCCCTTGGTGATGGGTGTCCTATGGTTTGAAGCCACATGTTCTGGGTTCCTCACCTTTAGATGATGTGGCCCTACTCATGTGAGGACACTCCTGCCTGGTTCCAATCCATTTGGTGATGTGGGCCCTCTGGTGCGAGTCTGATCCTGACTGGGTTCGTCACACTTCTCTGAGGTGGGCCCTCTGCTGTGAGGTCATTCGTGCCTGGTTGGCACACATCGCCTTGGCGACGTCAGCCCTCTGGTGGCAGTTGGAGCCTGCTGGGAGCCTCCTTCCCTTGGTGATGAGGGTCCTCTGGCGTCAGGCCCTAACTGCTGGTCGCCCAAAATTTTCTGATACGTTCTCAGTGGTGCGAGGACACTCCTACCAGAATTCCATCCCCATGGGGATGTGGGCCTCCTGCTCTGAGGTCCCAATGGCTGGGTTGCTCAGTTTCATGACATGGGCCCTCTTCTGTGAGTTCACTGTGGCCTGGATCCCATGGCCTCGGTGCTCTGGGCCGCCTGCTGGGAGGTTCCAACTGCTGGATTCCTCACTTTTTTATTCTATGGGCCCAGTGTTGTGAGGCTACTCCAGCCTGCCTCACTCCGAGGTCCTTGGTGATGTGGGTCCTCTGGTTTGAGGACACATGTGCTGAGTACCTCAGCTTTTGATGATGTGGCCCCACTGATGTGAAGACACTCCTGCCTGGTTCCCATCCCCTTGGTGATGTGGGCCCTCTGGTGAGAGTCTGATGTTGGCTGGGTTTCTCACCCTTCTGTGAGGTGGGACCTCTGCTGTGAGGTAACTCCTGCCTGGCATGCTCACGTTGCCTTGGCAATGTGAGCCCTCAGGTGGCAGTTGGAGCCTGCTGGGAATCTCCTCCCCTCAGGTATGAGAGCTCTGGATAAAACACATATGCCCTTTTTTGCCAAGTGCATTATTTTCCAAGTTCTGTCTCTTTTCCTATGCTTTAAGAGCTACTCCCGTGTACGTTCTGAAATCAGTTTCCAGCAATTCTGCCCCGCATTCAAGTCCTCTTCGCAGCCTTACTTCAGTATAATTTTGGATGATAGCTGTCATTTATAACTCCGCAGGTTTCTGAATTACAGTGCCCCTGAGCTCCTTTCTTCAACTCGCTTTCTTGTGAGCTGGCCGCAACACCGCAGGATCTCCTCAGGCCCTAATCTAGTTCCAGCATGGCACGCGGAGCCTTTGGTTCATTTATCTTCCTGGTGGGAAATGAGAGTTAAATTTGCCCGTCCAGACACCTACAGATAGTCTCCCATTGCTTCTCCTTATTCCTGTTCATCTTCCGAAGAAATTGCAAACTGGGCCAAACAGGAGGTTAAAGGCACTGACTCTCCAAGTGGGGAGAGTGTTAGTAAAGCGTCTGGAATGTTGCACCCGAGTACCAGGGGACGAAAACTGAGACACATTTGAACACGTTTCCCGATCACACGGTGGATCATACACTCTGTTCCACATGCATGTTTTAGCTGAAGGAAGAATCCCTTAAACCTGGAGAGTTGAGACCCATGGAATGGGTACCATGCAATATGACTTCAAAGGATCTGCATTTGCTCACCGAACCTCACCAATCCTATCACTGCTGCGTTTATGCTGCTGTACAGACGCTTGATTCTCTTTCGGAGACATATAAATCCAAAGGTTTTAAGATTATTACTAGTCAGGTATATTCTTAGGCGTTTAATATGGGGTGTTGAGTCCACTTCGTTGAGCAAGGAGTAGCTCTTGTCTATTACATATTTGGCTTATGGAACGGTATCTGTGCTAATTTCAATCTCTGGTTTCATGCAGCACCCCAACTCACCGTTCCCCTTAAGCAAGCATAAGTTGGTTTTCTACATTTGAGACCCTGTTCTGTTTTGTAATTCAGTTTCTGTGTAGCCAAGTTTTCATTCCGTGTATTAGGGATATCTTATGATGTTTCTTTTTCTGTGTGACTTATTTCACTTAGAATACTCGTACCTGAATCCACTCACTATGCTGCTACGGGCCTGATGACATAGATTTCATTGCTGAGTGATATTGCATTGTACGTAAGTACCACAACTTCTTTATCCATTTTTCGCTTTCTGTGATATTGAACTTGTACCGTAAACGAGGTTCTTGTAAACAGAGCCGTCCCAAACTTTGGGGTGGCTGTGTCTTTTGATTTTAATTTCCCTAAGCTATAGGACCATAAGTGGAAGTGCCCTAGGCTCTGTTGCTTTGTTTTTTGGATGTTTCAGGAAACACCATACACTTCTCCAGAGTGGCTGCTGGCAATTCACATCCCGATCATCAGCATAACAAGGCTCCCAGTTCTCCATGGCCTGTCCTGCCTTTCTGGATTTTACACTTTTTTCAGATGGCCCTTTTGACCGGGGGGCAGTGAGACTTCATTGTAGTGCAGATTTCCTTTGCAAGCTTGCTTGTTTGGCCAAAAAGGGCGTATGCGTTTTTTCCTGAATATATTCAGGAAAAAACGCATACGCCCTTTTTGGCCAAGAGCATCATTGTGGACATTCTGCCTCTTTTCCTATGCGTTACATGCAATTCCTGTCTACCTCCTGAAATCGGTTTCCTGCAATTCTGCCCCGCTTTCAAGTCCTCTTGGCAGCCTTACTTCAATATATTTTTGGACGATAGCTATCAATTATAACTCTGCAGGTTTGTGAATTACAGTGCCCCTGAGCTCCTTTCTTCAACTCGCTTTCTTGTGAGCTGGCCGCAACACCGCAGGATTGCTTCAGGCCCTTGTTTGGTTCCGGCATGGCACGCTGAGCCTTTGGTTAATTCCTCTTCCTGATGGGAAATTAGAGTTAAATTTGCGCGTCCGGACACCTCCACCTAGTCTCTCATTGGTTCTCCCTATTCCTGTTCATCTTCCACAGAAATTGCAAACTGGGCCAAACAGGAGGTTAAAGGCACTGACTCTCCAAGTGGGGAGAGTGTTAGTAAAGCGTCTGGAGTTTGCACCCGAGTACCAGGGGACGAAAACTGAGACACATTTGAACACGTTTCCCGATCACACGGTGGATCATACTCTGGGTTCCACATGCATGTTTTAGCTGAAGGAAGAATCCCTTAAACCTGGAGAGTTGAGACCCATGGAATGGGTACCATGCAATATGACTTCAAAGGGTCTGCATTTGCTCACTGAACCTCACCAATCCTATCACTGCTGCGTTTATGCTGCTGTACACACGCTTGATTGTCTTTCGGAGACATATAAATCCGTAGGTTTTTAGATTATTTCTAGTCAGGTATATTCTTAGGCGTTTAATATCGGGTGTTGAGTCCACTTCGTTGAGCAAGGAGTAGCTCTTGTCTATTACATATTTGGCTTATGGAACGGTATCTGTGCTAATTTCAATCTCTGGTTTCATGCAGCACCCCAACTCACCTTTCCCCTTAAGCTAGCGTAAGTTGGTTTTCTACATTTGAGACCCTGTTCTGTTTTGTAATTCAGTTCCTGTGTAGCCAAGTTTACATTCCGTGTAGTAGTGATATCTTATGATGTTTCTTTTTCTGTGTGACTTATTTCACTTACAATCATCGTACCTGAATCCACTCATTATGCTGCTACGGGCCTGATGACATAGATTTCATTGCTGAGTGATATTGCATTGTACGTAAGTACCACAACTTCTTCATCCATTTTTCGCTTTCTGTGATATTGAACTTGTACCGTAAACGAGGTTCTTATAAGCAGAGCCGTCCCAAACTTTGGGGTGACCGTGTCTTTTTGATTTTAATTTCCCTAAGCTATAGGACCATAAGTGGAAGTGCCCTAGGCTCTGTTGCTTTGTTTTTTAGATGTTTCAGGAAACACCATACACTTCTCCAGAGTGGCTGTTGGCAATTTACATCCCGCCCATCAGCATAACAAGGCTCCCAGTTCTCCATGGCCTGTCCTGCCTTTCTGGATTTTACACTTTTTTCAGATGGCCCTTTTGACCGGGGGGCAGTGAGACTTCATTGTAGTGCAGATTTCCTTTGCAAGCTTGCTTGGTTGGCCAAAAAGGGCGTATGCGTTTTTTCCTGTATATATTCAGGAAAAAACGCATACGCCCTTTTTGGCCAAGTGCATCATTGTGGACGTTCTGCCTCTTTTCCTATGCTTTACATGCAATTCCTGTCTACCTCCTGAAATCGGTTTCCTGCAATCCTGCCCTGCTTTCAAGTCCTCTTGGCAGCCTTACTTCAATATATTTTTGGACGATAGCTGTCATTTATAACTCTGCAGGTTTGTGAATTACAGTGCCCCTGAGCTCCTTTCTTCAACTCGCTTTCTTGTGAGCTGGCCGCAACACCGCAGGATTGCTTCAGGCCCTAGTGTGGTTCCGGCATGGCATGCTGAGCCTTTGGTTAATTCCTCTTTCTGGTGGGAAATGAGAGTTAAATTTGCCCGTCCAGACACCTCCAGCTAGTTTCTCATTGGTTCTCCCTATTCCTGTACATTTTCAGCAGAAATTGCAAACTGGGCCAAACAGGAGTTTAAAGACACTGACTCTCCAAGTGGGGAGAGTGTTAGTAAAGCGTCTTGAATGTTGCACCCGAGTACCAGGGGACGAAAACTGAGACACATTTGAACACGTTTCCTGATCACACGGTGGATCATACTCTGTGTTCCACATGCATGTTTCAGCTGAAGGAAGAATCCCTTAAACCTGGAGAGTTGAGACCCATGGAATGGGTACCATGCAGTATGACTTCAAAGGGTCTGCATTTGCTCACCGAACCTCACAAATCCTATCACTGCTGCGTTTATGCCGCTGTACACACGCTTGATTCTCTTTCGGAGACATATCAATGCGTAGGTTTTAAGATTATTTCTACTCAGGTATATTCTTAGGCGTTTAATATGGGGTGTTGAGTCCACTGCGTTGAGCAAGGAGTAGCTCTTGTCTATTACATATTTGGCTTATGGAACGGTATCTGTGCTAATTTCAATCTCTGGTTTTATGCAGCACCCCAACTCACCTTTCCCCTTAAGCAAGCATAAGTTGGTTTTCTACATTTGACACCCTGTTCTGTTTTGTAATTCAGTTCCTGTGTAGCCAAGTTTACATTCCGTGTAGTAGTGATATCTTATGATGTTTCTTTTTCTGTGTGACTTATTTCACTTAGAATCATCGTACCTGCATCCCCTCATTATGCTGCTACGGGCCTGATGACATAGATTTCATTGCTGAGTGATATTGCATTGTACGTAAGTACCACAACTTCTTTATCCATTTTTCGCTTTCTGTGATATTGAACTTGTACCGTAAACAAGGTTCTTGTAAACAGAGCCGTCCCAAACTTTGGGGTGGCTGTGTCTTTTTGATTTTCATTTGCCTAAGCTATAGGACCATAAGTGGAAGTGCCCTAGGCTCTGTTGCTTTGTTTTTTAGATGTTTCAGGAAACACCATACACTTCTCCAGAGTGGCTGTTGGCAATTTACATCCCGCCCACCAGCATAACAAGGCTCCCAGTTCTCCATGGCCTGTCCTGCCTTTCTGGATTTTACACTTTTTTCAGATGGCCCTTTTGACCGGGGGGCAGTGAGACTTCATTGTAGTGCAGATTTCCTTTGCAAGCTTGCTTGGTTGGCCAAAAAGGGCGTATGCGTTTTTTCCTGAATATATTCAGGAAAAAACGCATACGCCCTTTTTGGCCAAGTGCATCATTGTGGACGTTCTGCCTCTTTTCCTATGCTTTACATGCAATTCCTGTCTACCTCCTGAAATCGGTTTCCTGCAATTCTGCCCCGCTTTCAAGTCCTCTTGGCAGCCTTACTTCAATATATTTTTGGACGATAGCTGTCATTTATAACTCTGCAGGTTTGTGAATTACAGTGCCCCTGAGCTCCTTTCTTCAACTCGCTTTCTTGTGAGCTGGCCGCAACACCGTAGGATTGCTTCAGGCCCTAGTGTGGTTCCGGCACGGCATGCTGAGCCTTTGGTTAATTCCTCTTTCTGGTGGGAAATGAGAGTTAAATTTGCCCGTCCAGACACCTCCAGCTAGTTTCTCATTGGTTCTCCCTATTCCTGTACATTTTCCGCAGAAATTGCAAACTGGGCCATACAGGAGGTTAAAGGCACTGACTCTCCAAGTGGGAGAGTGTTAGTAAAGCGTCTGGAGTGTTGCACCCGAGTACCAGGGGACGAAAACTGAGACACATTTGAACACGTTTCCTGATCACACGGTGGATCATACTCTGTGTTCCACATGCATGTTTTAGCTGAAGGAAGAATCCCTTAAACTTGGAGAGTTGAGACCCATGGAATGGGTACCATGCAATATGACTTCAAAGGGTCTGCATTTGCTCACCGAACCTCACCAATCCTATCACTGCTGCGTTTATGCCGCTGTACACACGCTTGATTCTCTTTCGGAGACATATAAATCGGTAGGTTTTAATATTCTTACTAGTCAGGTATATTCTTAGGCGTTTAATATGGGGTGTTGAGTCCACTTCGTTGAGCAAGGAGTAGCTCTTGTCTATTACATATTTGGCTTATGGAACGGTATCTGTGCTAATTTCAATCTCTGGTTTCATGCAGCACCCCAACTCACCTTTCCCCTTAAGCAAGCATAAGTTGGTGTTCTACATTTGAGACCCTGTTCTGTTTTGTAATTCAGTTCTTGTGTAGCCAAGTTTACCTTCCGTGTAGTAGTGATATCTTATGGTGTTTCTTTTCCTGTGTGACTTATTTCACTTAGAATCATCATACCTGAATCCACTCATTATGCTGCTACGGGCCTGATGACACAGATTTCATTGCTGAGTGATATTGCATTGTACGTTAGTACCACAACTTCTTTATCCATTTTTTGCTTTCTGTGATATTGAACTTGTACCGTAAACGAGGTTCTTGTAAACAGAGCCGTCCCAAACTTTGGGGTGGCTGTGTCTTTTTGATTTTCATTTCCCTAAGCTATAGGACCATAAGTGGAAGTGCCCTAGGCTCTGTTGCTTTGTTTTTTAGATGTTTCAGGAAACACCATACACTTCTCCAGAGTGGCTGTTGGCAGTTTACATCCCGCCCACCGGCATAACAAAGCTCCCAGTTCTCCATGGCCTGTCCTGCCTTTCTGGATTTTACACTTTTTTCAGATGGCTCTTTTGACCGGGGGGCAGTGAGACTTCATTGTAGTGCAGATTTCCTTTGCAAGCTTGCTTGGTTGGCCAAAAAGGGCGTATGCGTTTTTTCCTGAATATATTCAGGAAAGAACACATACGCCCTTTTTGGCCAAGTGCATCATTGTGGACGTTCTGCCTCTTTTCCTATGCTTTACATGCAATTCCCGTCTACCTCCTGAAATCGGTTTCCTGCAATTCTGCCCCGCTTTCAAGTCCTCTTGGCAGCCTTACTTCAATATATTTTTGGACGATAGCTGTCATTTATAACTCTGCAGGTTTGTGAATTACAGTGCCCCTGAGCTCGTTTCTTCAACTCGTTTTCTTGTGAGCTGGCCGCAACACCGCAGGATTGCTTCAGGCCCTAGTGTAGTTCCGGCACGGCACGCTGAGCCTTTGGTTAATTCCTCTTCCTGGTGGGAAATGAGAGTTAAATTTGCCCGTCCAGACACCCCCAGCTAGTCTCTCATTGGTTCTCCCTATTCCTGTACATTTTCCGCAGAAATTGCAAACTGGGCCAAACAGGAGGTTAAAGGCACTGACTCTCCAAGTGGGGAGAGTGTTAGTAAAGCGTCTGGAGTTTGCACCCGAGTACCAGGGGACGAAAACTGAGACACATTTGAACACGTTTCCCGATCACACGGTGGATCATACTCTGGGTTCCACATGCATGTTTTAGCTGAAGGAAGAATCCCTTAAACCTGGAGAGTTGAGACCCATGGAATGGGTACCATGCAATATGACTTCAAAGGGTCTGCATTTGCTCACCGAACCTCACCAATCCTATCACTGCTGCGTTTATGCCGCTGTACACACGCTTGATTCTCTTTCGGAGACATAAATTCAAAGGTTTTAAGATTCTTACTAGTCAGGTATATTCTTAGGCGTTTAATATGGGGTGTTGAGTCCACTTCGTTGAGCAAGGAGTAGCTCTTGTCTATTACATATTTGGCTTATGGAACGGTATCTGTGCTAATTTCAATCTCTGGTTTTATGCAGCACCCCAACTCACCCTTCCCCATAAGCAAGCCTAAGTTGGTTTTCTACATTTGACACTCTGTTCTGTTTTGTAATTCAGTTCTTGTGTAGCCAAGTTTACATTCCATGTATTAGGATATCTTATGATGTTTCTTTTTCTGTGTGACTTATTTCACTTAGAATCATCGTACCTGAATCCATTCATTATGCTGCTACGGGCCTGATGACATAGATTTCATTGCTGAGTGATATTGCATTGTACGTAATTCCCACAACTTCCTTATCCATTTTTCGCTTTCTGTGATATTGAACTTGTACAGTAAACGAGGTTCTTGTAAACAGAGCCGTCCCAAACTTTGGGGTGGCTGTGTCTTTTTGATTTTAATTTCCCTAAGCTATAGGACCATAAGTGGAAGTGCCGTAGGCTCTGTTGCTTTGTTTTTTAGATGTTTCAGGAAACACCATACACTTCTCCAGAGTGGCTGTTGGCAATTTACATCCCGCCCATCAGCATAACAAGGTTCCCAGTTCTCCATGGCCTGTCCTGCCTTTCTGGATTTTACACTTTTTTCAGATAGCCCTTTTGACCAGGGGGGGCAGTGAGACTTCATTGTAGTGCAGATTTCCTTTGCAAACTTGCTTGGTTGGCCAAAACGGGCGTATGCGTTTTTTCCTGTATATATTCAGGAAAAAACGCATATGCACTTTTTGGCCAAGTGCATCATTGTGGACGTTCTGCCTCTTTTCCTATGCTTTACATGCAATTCCAGTCTACCTCCTGAAATCGGTTTCCTGCAATTCTGCCCCGCTTTCAAGTCCTCTTGGCAGCCTTCCTTCAATATATTTTTGGAAGATAGCTGTCATTTATAACTCTGCAGGATTGTGAATTACAGTGCCCCTGAGCTACTTTCTTCAACTCGCTTTCTTGTGAGCTGTCCGCAACACCGCAGGATTGCTTCAGGCCCTAGTTTGGTTCCGGCATTGCATGCTGAGCCTTTGGTTAATTCCTCTTCCTGGTTGGAAATGAGAGTTAAATTAGCCCGTCCTCACAGCTCCAGCTAGTCTCTCATTGGTTCTCCCTATACCTGTTCATCCTACGCAGAAATTGCAAACTGGGCCAAACAGGAGGTTAAAGGCACTGACTCTCCAAGTGGGGAGAGTGTTAGTAAAGCGTCTTGAATGTTGCACCCGAGTACCAGGGGACGAAAACTGAGACACATTTGAACACGTTTCCTGATCACACGGTGGATCATACTCTGTGTTCCACATGCATGTTTCAGCTGAAGGAAGAATCCCTTAAACCTGGAGAGTTGAGACCCATGGAATGGGTACCATGCAGTATGACTTCAAAGGGTCTACATTTGCTCACCGAACCTCACCAATCCTATCACTGCTGCGTTTATGCCGCCGTTCACACGCTTGATTCTCTTTCGGAGACATATAAATCCATAGGTTTTAAGATTATTTCTAGTCAGGTATATTCTTAGGCGTTTAATATGGGGTGTTGAGTCCACTGCGTTGAGCAAGGAGTAGCTCTTGTCTATTACATACTTGGCTTATGGAACGGTATCTGTGCTAATTTCAATCTCTGGTTTCATGCAGCACCCCAACTCACCTTTCCCCTTAAGCAAGCATAAGTTGGTTTTCTACATTTGAGACCCTGTTCTGTTTTGTAATTCAGTTCCTGTGTAGCCAAGTTTACATTCCGTGTAGTAGTGATACCTTATGATGTTTCTTTTTCTGTGTGACTTATTTCACTTAGAATCATCGTACCTGCATCCACTCATTATGCTGCTACGGGCCTGATGACATAGATTTCATTGCTGAGTGATATTGCATTGTACGTAAGTACCACAACTTCTTTATCCATTTTTCGCTTTCTGTGATATTGAACTTGTACCGTAAACGAGGTTCTTGTCAACAGAGCCGGCCCAAACTTTTGGGTGGCTGTGTCTTTCTGATTTTAATTTCCCTAAGCTATAGGACCATAAGTGGAAGTGCCCTAGGCTCTGTTGCTTTGTTTTTTAGATGTTTCAGGAAACACCATACACTTCTCCAGAGTGGCTGTTGGCAGTTTACATCCCGCCCACCAGCATAACAAGGCTCCCAGTTCTCCATGGCCTGTCCTGCCTTTCTGGATTTTACACTTTTTTCAGATGGCCCTTTGGCCGTGGGGCAGTGAGACTTCATTGTAGTGCAGATTTCCTTTGCAAGCTTGCTTGGTTGGCCAAAAAGGGCGTATGCGTTTTTTCCTGAATATATTCAGGAAAAAACGCATACGCCCTTTTTGGCCAAGTGCATCATTGTGGACGTTCTGCCTCTTTTCCTATGCTTTACATGCAATTCCCGTCTACCTCCTGAAATCGGTTTCCTGCAATTCTGCCCCGCTTTCAAGTCCTCTTGGCAGCCTTACTTCAATATATTTTTGGACGATAGCTGTCATTTATAACTCTGCAGGTTTGTGAATTACAGTGCCCCTGAGCTCCTTTCTTCAACTCGCTTTCTTGTGAGCTGGCCGCAACACCGCAGGATTGCTTCAGGCCCTAGTGTGATTCCGGCACGGCATGCTGAGCCTTTGGTTAATTCCTCTTTCTGGTGGGAAATGAGAGTTTAATTTGCCCGTCCAGACACCTCCAGCTAGTTTCTCATTGGTTCTCCCTATTGCTGTACATTTTCCACAGAAATTACAAACTGGGCCATACAGGAGGTTAAAGGCACTGACTCTCCAAGTGGGGAGAGTGTTAGTAAAGCGTCTGGAGTGTTGCACCCGAGTACCAGGGGACGAAAACTGAGACACATTTGAACACGTTTCCTGATCACACGGTGGATCATACTCTGTGTTCCACATGCATGTTTTAGCTGAAGGAAGAATCCCTTAAACTTGGAGAGTTGAGACCCATGGAATGGGTACCATGCAATATGACTTCAAAGGGTCTGCATTTGCTCACTGAACCTCACCAATCCTATCACTGCTGCGTTTATGCCGCTGTACACACGCTTGATTCTCTTTCGGACACATATAAATCCGTAGTTTATAAGATTATTTCTAGTCCGGGGTATTTTTAAGCGTTTAATATGGGGTGTTGAGTCCACTTCGTTGAGCAAGGAGTAGCTCTTGTCTATTACATATTTGGCTTATGGAACGGTATCTGTGCTAATTTCAATCTCTGGTTTTATGCAGCACCCCAACTCACCTTTCCCCTTAAGCAAGCATAAGTTGGTTTTCTACATTTGAGACCCTGTTCTGTTTTGTAATTCAGTTCCTGTGTAGCCAAGTTTACATTCCGTGTAGTAGTGATATCTTATGATGTTTCTTTTTCTGTGTGACTTATTTCACTTAGACTCATCATACCTGCATCCACTCATTATGCTGCTACGGGCCTGATGACATAGATTTCATTGCTGAGTGATATTGCATTGTACGTAAGTACCACAACTTCTTTATCCATTTTTTGCTTTCTGTGATATTGAACTTGTACTGTAAACGAGGTTCTGTAAACAGAGCCGTCCCAAACTTTGGGGTGACCGTGTCTTTTTGATTTTAATTTCCCTAAGCTATAGGACCATAAGTGGAAGTGCCCTAGGCTCTGTTGCTTTGTTTTTTAGATGTTTCAGGAAACACCATACACTTCTCCAGAGTGGCTGTTGGCAATTTACATCCCGCCTACCAGCATAACAAGGCTCCCAGTTCTCCATGGCCTGTCCTACCTTTCTGGATTTTACACTTTTTTCAGATGGCCCTTTTGACCGGGGGGCAGTGAGACTTCATTGTAGTGCAGATATCCTTTGCAAGCTTGCTTGGTTGGCCAAAAAGAGCGTATGCGTTTTTTCCTGAATATATTCAGGAAAAAACGCATACGCTCTTTTTGGCCAAGTGCATCATTGTGGACGTTCTGCCTCTTTTCCTATGCTTTACATGCAATTCCCGTCTACCTCCTGAAATCTGTTTCCTGCAATTCTGCCCCGCTTTCAAGTCCTCTTGGCAGCCTTACTTCAATATATTTTTGGACGATAGCTGTCATTTATAACTCTGCAGGTTTGTGAATTACAGTGCCCCTGAGCTCCTTTCTTCAACTCGCTTTCTTGTGAGCTGGCCGCAACACCGCAGGATTGCTTCAGGCCCTAGTGTGGTTCCGGCACGGCACGCTGAGCCTTTGGTTAATTCCTCTTCCTGGTGGGAAATGAGAGTTAAATTTGCCCGTCCAGACACCTCCAGCTAGTCTCTCTTTCGTTCTCCCTATTCCTGTTCATTTTCCACAGAAACTGCAAACTGGGCCAAACAGGAGGTTAAAGGCACTGACTCTCCAAGTGGGGAGAGTGTTAGTAAAGCATCTGGAATGTTGCACTCGAGTACCAGGGGACGAAAACGAGACACATTTGAACACGTTTCCCGATCACACGGTGGATCATACTCTGGGTTCCACATGCATGTTTTAGCTGAAGGAAGAATCCCTTAAACCTGGAGAGTTGAGACCCATGGAATGGGTACCATGCAATATGACTTCATAGGGTCTGCATTTGCTCACCGAACCTCACAAATCCTATCACCGCTGCGTTTATGTCGCTGTACACACGCTTGATTCTCTTTCGGAGACATATAAATCGGTAGGTGTTTAGATTATTTCTAGTCAGGTATATTGTTAGGCGTTTAATATGGGGTGTTGAGTACACTTCGTTGAGCAAGGAGTAGCTCTTGTCTATTACATATTTGGCTTATGGAACGGTATCTGTGCTAATTTCAATCTGTGGTTTCATGCAGCACCCAAACTCACCTTTCCCCTTAAGCAAGCATAAGTTGGTTTTCTACATTTGAGACCCTGTTCTGTTTTGTAATTCAGATCCTGTGTAGCCAAGTTTACATTCCGTGTAGTAGTGATATCTTATGATGTTTCTTTTTCTGTGTGACTTATTTCACTTAGAATCATCGTACCTGAATCCACTCATTATGCTGCTACGGGCCTGATGACATAGATTTCATTGCTGAGTGATATTGCATTGTACGTAAGTACCACAACTTCTTTATCCATTTTTCGCTTTTGTGATATTGAACTTGTACCGTAAACAAGATTCTTGTAAACAGAGCCGTCCCAAACTTTGGGGTGGCTGTGTCTCTTTCATTTTAATTGCCCTAAGCTATAGGACCATAAGTGGAAGTGCCCTAGGCTCTGTTGCTTAGTTTTTTAGATGTTACAGGAAACACCATACACTTCTCCAGAGTGGCTGTTGGCAATTTACATCCCGCCCATCAGCATAAGAAGGCTCCCAGTTCTTCATGGCCTGTCCTGCCTTTCTGGATTTTACACTTTTTTCATATGGCCCTTTTGACCGGGGGGCAGCGAGACTTCATTGTAGTGCAGATTTCCTTTGCAAGCTTGCTTGGTTGGCCAAAAAGGGCGTATGCGTTTTTTCCTGAATATATTCAGGAAAAAACGCATACGCCCTTTTTGGCCAAGTTCATCATTGTGGACGTTCTGCCTCTTTTCCTATGCTTTACATGCAATTCCCGTCTACCTCCTGAAATCGGTTTCCTGCAATTCTGCCCCACTTTCAAGTCCTCTTGGCAGCCTTACTTCAATATATTTTTGGACGATAGCTGTCATTTATAACTCTGCAGGTTTGTGAATTACAGTGCCCCTGAGCTCCTTTCTTCAACTCGCTTTCTTGTGAGCTGGCCGCAACACCGCAGGATTGCTTCAGGCCCTAGTGTGGTTCCGGCACGGCATGCTGAGCCTTTGGTTAATTCCTCTTTCTGGTGGGAAATGAGAGTTAAATTTGCCCGTCCAGACACCTCCAGCTAGTTTATCATTGGTTCTCCCTATTCCTGTACATTTTCCGCAGAAATTGCAAACTGGGCCATACAGGAGTTTAAAGGCACTGACTCTACAAGTGGGGAGAGTGTTAGTAAAGCGTCTGGAGTGTTGCACCCGAGTACCAGGGGACGAAAACTGAGACACATTTGAACACGTTTCCCAATCACACGGTGGATCATAATCTGTGTTCCACATGCATGTTTTAGCTGAAGGAAGAATCCCTTAAACCTGGAGAGTTGATACCCATGGAATGGGTACCATGCAGTATGACTTCAAAGGGTCTGCATTTGCTCACCGAACCTCACCAATCCTATCACTGCTGCGTTTATGCCGCTGTACACACGCTTGATTCTCTTTCGGAGACATATAAATCCATAGGTTTTAAGATTCTTACTAGTCAGTTATATTCTTAGGCGTTTAATATGGGGTGTTGAGTCCACTTCGTTGAGCAAGGAGTAGCTCTTGTGTATTACATATTTGGCTTATGGAACGGTATCTGTGCTAATTTCAATCTCTGGTTTCATGCAGCACCCCAACTCACCTTTCCTCTTAAGCAAGCATAAGTTGGTTTTCTACATTTGAGACCCTGTTCTGTTTTGTAATTCAGTTCCTGTGTAGCCAAGTTTACCTTCCGTGTAGTAGTGATATCTTATGGTGTTTCTTTTTCTGTGTGACTTATTTCACTTAGAATCATCGTATCTGAATCCACTCATTATGCTGCTACGGGCCTGATGACATAGATCTCATTGCTGAGTGATATTGCATTGTACGTAAGTACCACAACTTCTTTATCCATTTTTCGCTTTCTCTGATATTGAACTTGTACCGTAAACGAGGTTCTTGTAAACAGAGCCGTCCCAAACTTTGGGGTGGCTGTGTCTTTTTGATTTTAATTTCCATAAGCTATAGGACCATAAGTGGAAGTGCCCTAGGCTCTGTTGCTTTGTTTTTTAGATGTTTCAGGAAACACCATACACTTCTCCAGAGTGGCTGCTGGCAATTTACATCCCACCCATCAGCATAACAAGGCTCCCAGTTCTCCATGGCCTGTCCTGCCTTTCTGGATTTTACACTTTTTTCAGATGACCCTTTGACCGGGGTGAAGTGAGACTTCATTGTAGTGCAGATTTCCTTTGAGAGCTTGCTTGGTTGGCCAAAAAGGGCGTATGCGTTTCTTCCTGAATATATTCAGGAAAAAACGCATACGCCCTTTTTGGCCAAGTGCATCATTGTCGACGTTCTGAGTGTTTTCATATGTTTTCAGTACAATTCCTGTCTACCTCCTGAAATCGGTTTCCTGCAGTTCTGCCTTGCTCTCAGTGCCTCTTCATAGCCTTACCTCAATATACTTTTGGAGAATAGTTGGCCTTTATAACTCTGCAGGTTTTTGAATTGCAGTGGCCCTTAGCTTCATTTTTCAGCTCTTATTTTTGTGATCTTGCCTCATATCCACAGGATTTCTTCAGGCCCTATTCTTCTTCTGGGGCGCCTTGCTCTGCCTTTGGTTAATTCTTCTTCCTGATGTGAAATTAGAGTGACATGTGCCCATTGAAACCGCTACAGCTATTTTCTCACTGGTTCCCCCTATTCCCATTCATCCTCCGCACTAACTGCAGACTGTGCGATACCGGAACTTAAAGGCATTGACTCTCCATGTGGAGATGTTGTTAGTAAAGTGGCTGGAATGTTGATCCGGAGCCCCAGGAGAGGAAAATGAGGTGCATTTTAGAAACCTTTCCCGATCATATGGTATACCATCCGCTGGATTTCCCATGCATGGTTTAGCTGTAGGAAGATTCCCTTCAACTTGGAGTGTTGGGACCCTTGGAATAAGTAGCATGAAGTATTGCATTAAACTTTCGGCAGTTGCTCACCAAAGCTCTCCAATCCTTTCAGCCCCAAGTGTCCAGCCTTATGTCTTATCCAGCTGTGGGTTTATATGTGGTCATTCCAGGTTGCATCACAGCCCCTGAGCGAATTTTGTAAGAATTTTTCTCTCTTTCATTGTTTCTGCGTTTTGGTTTTAAAATTTATTTCTATAATGGGGTTTAGCTCATTTTCACTGCTGTGTTTGTGCCGCTCTGCGCACACTTGATTCCCTTATGGAGATATATCAATACATGGGTTTTAAGATTCTTATTACTCAGATATATTTCTCTGCGGTGTATAGGGTGTGTTGAGGCCAGTTCATTGAGCGAGGTGTAGATCTTGTCTGATACCTATTTGGTTTATTGAACGGTATCTGTGCTAATTTCAAACTCTGGTTTTATGCATCACCCCACCTCTCCTTTCCCCTTAAGCTGACATAAGTGTGTTTTCTAAATGTGAGACACTGTTCTGTTTTGTAATTCATTTTTTGTGCAGCCATATTTATCCTCCCTCTATAAGTGATATCTTATGATATGTTTCTTTTTCTGTTTGACTTATTTCAAGTAGTATTATCGGACCTCAATCCACTCTTTATCCTTCTACTAGCCTTATTACATTGATTTCATGGTGAAGAGATATTCCATTGTACATAAGTACCACATTTTCTTTATCTATTGTTCTCTTTCCTGGGATATTTAAGGTGTACTGAAGTTGAGGTTCTTGTAAACAGAGTAGCCCTAAACTGTGGTGTGCTTGTGTCTTGTTGATTTTTAGACTTCCCTAGATATACTCCCGTGATTGGAAGTGCCCTATGCTCTGTCGCTCTGTTTTTTAGATGATTTAGGAACCACCATACACTTCTCCAGAGTGGCTCTCGGCAGTTCACACACTGTCCATCAGCGTATAAAGGCTCCCTGTTCTCCATAGCCTGTCCTGCATTTCTGGTGTTTACAATTTTTTCGGATGGCCCTTTTGACCGGTGGGAAATGAGACTTCTTTGTTGTGCACATTTGCATTGCTTGCTTGCTTGGTTGCCCATAAAGTGCATATGCGTTTTTTCCTGGATATATTCAGGAACTAACGCATACTCCCTTTTGGGCCAACTGCATCATTGTCGAAATTCTGCCGCTTTTCATGTGCTTTAAAGGCGAGTCCAATCTATCTCTTGAAATCTGTTTCTTGCAATTCTGTCTTGCATTCAGATCCTCTTCTTTGCCTTACCTCAACATATTTTTGGACGTTAGTTTTCATTTATAACTCTGCAGGTTTGTGAATTGCAGTGACCCTGAGCTCCATTTTTTAAGTTGCTCTTTTGTGAGCTGGCCTCAAAACCGCAGGATTGCTTCAGGCCCTATTTTGGCTCCGGCGAGGCGGGCTGAGCCTTTTTTTAATTCTTATTCTTAATGGGAAATTAGAGTGACATGTGCCCGTCCAAACCCCTACAACTATTCTCTCATTGTTTCCCCCTCTTCCCGTTCATCCTCCTCACAATTTGCAAAATGTGTGAAACAGAAGTTTAAATGTGCTGATTCTCTAAGTGGGGAGATTCTAAGTAACGTGGCTGGAATGATGAACAGGAGCACCAGGAGAGGATAAATGAGGTGCATTTTAGACACATCTCCCGATCACATGGTGTACAGTCCTCTGGGTTTTCCATGCATGTTTTAGCTGTAGGAAGATTCCTTGAACCTGCAGATTTGGGACCCATTGAATGGGTACCAGGTAGTATTACTTTAAAGGGTGTGCATTTCCTCACCCAACCTCACATTTCTCTTAGCGCGAACAGTTTCCAGCCTTATGTCTCATCCTGCTGTGGGTCTAGATGTGTTCAATCCATGTTGCATCACCGTCCCTGAGGAAAAGTTGTAAGAGGTTTTCTCTGTCTCTCTGTCGTTTATTTTTTTCAATTTATTACTATATTGGTTACAGCTGATTTTCAAAGCTCTGTTTCTTGCTGCTGTACATCCACTTGATTCACGTACAGAGAGACATCAATAAATTCTTTTTCAGATTCTTACCAGTCATAGATATTCTTTTCCGGTGACTTGAGTGTGCTGAGTGCAGTTCTTTTAGCTACCGTGTAGGCCTTGTTGATTATCAGTTTGGTATTTGGAATGGTATCTTTGCTAATTTCAACCTCCTGGATGATGCCTCACCCCTCCCCACCTTTCCCGTTTAGCAGCCTTACGCGTGTTTTCTACATATTTGACTATGTTTTTGTTTTGTAATTTATTTCATGTGTAGCCATTTTGGATTCCACCTTTAAGTGATATCTTATGATATGTGTCTTTTTCTTTTTGAATTATGTCACTTAGAATGATCATACGTAACTCCTCCGGAGTTGTTACAACTGGCCATATTTCATTGATTTCCAGGCTGAGTAATATTCCACTCTACATAAGTACCACATCTCTATCCATTTTTTCCCTCCAGAGACATTTAAGTTATATCCTAGTCGAGGATCTTTTAAACAGAGAGGCAGTAAACATTGGGGTGCCTGTGTCCTCTCGATTTTTGTTTTTCCCAAGATATACGCCCATGAGTGCAAGTGCCCTATGCTCTGTAGCTCATTTTTTAGATGCTTTAGTAAACACAATACACTTCTCCAGAATGGCCGTTGGCAATATACATTTCCACTATAAGCCTCACAGGGCTCCCTCTTCTCCTTGCCCTGTCCTGCATTTCTGGCGTTTACACTTTATGAGGATGGCTCTTCTGACTGATGCGAAGTGATATCTTTTGTAGTATTGATTTCCAGTGCCCACCTGTTTGGTTGGCTAAAAAAGTGTATGCCCTTTTCTTGAATATATACAGAAAAAAACGCATACAGCCTTTTTGGCCAACTGCAATGTCGGAAATGTTCAGCCCCTTTTCTTGTGCTTAATGGCGAATCCTTTCTACCTCCTCAAATCCCTTTCCTGCCATTCTCCCTTGCTTGCCAATCCTTTTCTTTGACTTTCCTCAAGACATTTTTCAGTGATAGATATTTTCAACTCTGCAGTTTCGTGAATTTTACTGCCCCTGAGTTCCATTGTTCAACTTGTGTTTATGGGAACTGGCCACAAAGCAGTGGGATTTCCTCAAGCCCTATACTGTTTCCATGGGCAACCCTAGCCTTTGGTCAATTCATCTTCCTGATTGGAAATTAGAGTGACATGTGCCTGTCTGAACACCTAGGACTTGTCTCTCATTGTTCCTCATCCTTCCGCTTCATCCTCTGGACAAATTCCAAACTGTACGCAACAGGATGTTGACAGTGTTGACATCTCCAAGTGGGGAGACTGTTAGTAAAGACGCTGGAGGGGTGAACCCGAGCACCAGGAGATGAGGAGATGAGATGCCTTTTCCAAACTCTTCCCGATCAGACGGTATACCATCCTCTGGGTGTGACAGACATGTTTTAGCAGTAGGAAGAGTTCCATTCATGTAAGGAGAACACCAGGGCTTTTTCAAAATCAGTGTCTCCCCGAAACCCAAACTGGGGAGTTTTTTAAGCTACGGCTACACATATGTTCATTAAGGGCCTTGGGAAGTAGGCAGAGTCCAAACTTTAGATGACTGAAGTCTTCAGGGTCAGAAGCACTCACCACCGGCTTCCCTTAGGTTACACTTTAACTGTCATTGATAGATGATGTCAATAAAAATATCTATTCTTTTTCCGATTATTTCCCCTTATAGGTTATTGCACAATATTGAGTGTAGTTCCCTGTGCTATACAGTAGTTCCTTGTTGATGATCTATTTTATACATAGCAGTGTGTATGTGTTAATTCCAAACTGTCAATTTATCCCTCCTCCCACCTTTCCCCTTTGGTAATAATAAATTATAAGATTTTATACTTCTCAGAAATGGGGGAGCTGAAAGAGAGGTATCATTTTCAATGGAAAAGCATTTAAAACAAGATTGAAGCTTTAACCAAGATTATTAGATGTACATCCTTGGAAAGAAATCACTTCATTTCTCTAATATTGACCTGACAAATAAGACAAACCTTTTCACTGAACTTGCTTATAATAAAGTGATGGAAATATCAAATGGAAGTGTTAGAAACATCTTATTTTACCCGAGCCTTATAAACTGTTCTATGTTAACTACAGTTTGGCTCACACATCTGTTCATTGAAGTTACAATAGTCTCAATTTCTGTTACTGATCCTCCAGAGTGGACCCCAACAAGGGTCCCCCTGCCCAGTGTCATTGGGGCCAGCAGATCGAGACTGAGTTTGGTTCCCAAGCAAAGGAAACTTTATATTTTCATCAGAGAATGGAGAGGTGAGAGCATGCACTACCCCGTGGGCTGTGGGCTGGGCTGCTGTGTAGAGATCCTGTCAGAGTCAGTGAGAGGGAGGGGGCGGAGCTCTCAAGGGCCGGGTTGGCTGCAGCTCAGGCTCTATATCTCGGAGTCTGCACTGGGCCCCAGGAGCTGAGGTGTCGACCCAGCCATTCTGCACCAGGAAATCTGGTCTGAAGTGCCGGGTGTGGAACCTCTGCATGCGGGACCCTAGGAGCACGTGAAATTAGACAAAGCACAAAGGATAAAAAAGGTCAGACTTGACTTTATTGCCCACATTCTATTTTTATCTCCCAGGGATTTTTAATGGGCTTTGCTGGGGACAAACCCCTCCTCTGCCTTTTGTCCCGTTCCTCATTCTTGGAGTGCTGAGGGTGCCGACCCTTCTTCTGTAACTGCTGAGTGCTGAGTTGGGAGCCCTCATACCAGGGGACGAGGGTCAGAACTTCTCCCCAGCAGCCTCCAGGTGACGTTGATTGGCCCCAGGACCCCTGCCTCCCTGCTCGTCCGCCTGAGCACCAGCATTGGAAGTGTTATAGATTCTAATGACCTTTAAGGGTCCAGGAAAGAGATGTGCAGAGACGCTGTGGGGGCCGGTTTCACCCCGCCCCACATTTGTTCGGCCACCTTAGGCTGACCGTTTCTGCCAGCCTAGATGCTCTGACCAGTAGTCTGCTCTTTCTTCAATTAGGCCCCTGAATTAACGTAAAAACAGCACCAGGTGTCAGAGCCCTGCCCGCTCAACTCCCAGACAGTCCAGGGTCAGTGGTGATCAAGGACCATGATGGCCACTGAGTCAACAGCCTTTTGAAGTAAACAGGAGTCCAGCCGGTCTTATTGGCCACCATCATCACGGTGTCTGTAGGCTTTTCTATGGTGACAGTGTGATATACGGTTCCCCCGCCAAGATTATTAGCTCCCCTCCGGGTGCAGGAAGTCCTGCAAGCAGTAGTCTACTCCTTCGGGACACACTATTGTTGTTTTATGAGAGAAACTCCAGGTCAAGTGATGTTCACACGAGTCGTCATGGTGCCCTGTTGCCCCCGGTTATCTCTCTGGATGTTGGAGTTGGAGGGCCTCCTCACTCGAGGTCGGTGTGCCCACGGAGCGAACCCTGCAACTTCAGGGCATGGTTGGTGATTAGGATCACCACGTGGGGTCCTTTTCCCTTAGGAGGGAGGTGGCCTTTTGGGCTGCTGATTTCCAGGTTTTTAGATACCGCCAGTATCTTGGCCAGATGTGGCAGTGGGCCAAGCCCCTTGGTGACTGTAGTTTATCCTACCTGGATGGCATTCTTGCGTTGTTCCATTTCAAGTGGTCCCAGTTTTTGCACTAATTCTCCAATGGCGATTCACCTTTCACCGGGAATGGAAAGGTCAAAGGGTTTAGCTCAATTAGGGAGTTCCAGGGCAAGGGTCTGAATTGACTGCTCTTTCCATTCTTGAAAGGCCACTTCTGGATTCTGTTCAAAAGGATCATCATCTTTTCCTTTCAGTGTTTCATATAGAGGCCCAGCTAGTAGACTGTAGTTAGGGATCCAGAAGCAGCAAACCCTGGCCTCCCCAGGAACCCCTAAGCTGTCTTCTAGTTTTAGAAAGGGGTAAGGCTGCAAATGGTTTCTTCCCTTTCCTGGGATGGGCTTCTCTGACCTTGTGTGAGAATGAAGCCCAGGCAGGTCACTGCAGTCTGTGATATTTGAGCTTTTTCTTGGACAACTTCTATCCTTTATTGGCTTGGTAGTTCAGAGGCCTCCTTAGTAGGGCTGGCGATCAGAATGTCGTCTGCATATTGAAGGAGGGTTTCCTTTTCCAGAGGTAGAACTTTTCGGTCTTTAGCTAAGCTTTCCCCAAAGATGGTGTGGGAATTTTTGAACCCTTGGGGCAAGACGGCCCGGAAGTATTGTTTTAGTTGTATGTTGAGTCCTGCCACTCACAAGCCAAAATTTCTTGTGACTCTGGGACTAATGGAATACAAAAGAAGGCATCATTGAAGACTAATACAGAATACCATGTCCTGGTGGTTGGTAGAATGACCAGCAGGGTGTAGGAATCAGGAGCAACTGGAGGTATATCCTCGGTGGCTTCACTGACTGTCCTGACATCCTTTACCAGGTCCCCAGCAGCCCATGGGGCTCTCGTGGTCAGGCCAATCCCAGGATATGGAGCTCTCCTGGGCAGGTACCCCACCCCCAACCCAGCCCACGGGGCTCTCATGGTCAGGCCCCTCCCAGGATACAGAGCTACCCTTGCAGGTACCGTGGCAGGGCTGGGCACACAGGAACCGTGCACATAGCCCTCATTGAAGAGCACCCCCAGCTCACCTGTTGCTCAGAGCTGACACAGAGCACCTCAGAGCAGGACTTGAACTAACAAACAGCAGCTCCGACAGGTCTGTGACCCTGGGCATCACTCTGTGTGGCCTCCCTCCACCTGGTCTTCCAGAGACTTCCACTGCACCCAGGGCACCAGGCCTCTGTCTCCAACCACCACCCACCCCTCCTCTCCCTGACTCCTGGGTTCCTCTCATTAGGAGAGGGTTTTCTTGAAGTTGTCTCCCACTCATGGGCCAGATAAAATGATTAGAAAACAAGCCAAAGCTGCAGCCCCTTGTCTATCCTGACTCTCAGGAGCCCACACCTGTTCCTTGGACCTGGCTGGTTCAGCAAGTTCCATTTTCTGCAACTGTGAGCCCCTGAGGGGTGATGATTGGCTACCTGGGCAGCCTTACCATGCCGGCCAGCCCTCCCCAGGTGTGCCTGGGTTGAGATCAATATAAATACCACTCCAGGCAGCAAAAGCCCCTGCAGCTGTGCCTGACGCCATTTTCTCTGCCCTGTCAGCAGTCTCGGGGCTGGGCTGGTGGGAGGGAGTGAGAGGCCACGGCTTTGTGGGTGGCCCAGTGTGAGTGGGGCTCTGCTGGACTTTCTGCAGCAGTTGCCAGGCTGCCACCTGCTAAAGAAGAGGATGTGTCACCCATACCTGCTGCTGGAATTTCTCCCTGGGCAGAGGTGAGGAAGGAAAAAAGCAGTGGGGGCAGGGACAGGACGGGTATCTCAGGCAGGGAAATGGAAATCTTCCAGAAGAGCACCCAGGGCCAGGACCATCCTGGCTGGCCTGCAGGCACCAAGTCAGCTGGCATGCTGTCACTCGTGTGGCTCCATGGCCCTTCCTCTAGGCTTTCAAGTCCTTGTATATATTCAGGTGTTTTACCTGGGAAGGGCGGGAACAGTTCAGCAGCAACTGGCCTGGGGCTCAGCTCACGTTTACTCACAGATGCCTCGGCACGGTGCCCCAGCTTTGCAATGAGGACGCTTGTTGTGTGGGGGCTGCTGGCTGAATGGGAGACGATTCCCCACCACTGACCAACTTCAGAATTGTTTACAACTGGAGCAAGTGCCCTGATACGGTTTTCCTCTGAGTAACTGGTGGGTTCTGTTTTTTTTTTCTCTTTTTTGTTTTTGGTTCAAGGTAGATTTTATTCCTCTTTTTTGTATTTACAGATATAAGCATGGAAATAATTTATTCATATAAATGTATGTGAAGGGAATAATTGTTTTTTCTGTTTTATTTTTTAAATTTTATTTCTTTTTAATTTTGAATTTTATTTTATATTTTTATACAGCAGGTTCTCATTGGTTATCTATTTTATACATATAAATGTTTACATGCCAATCCCAATCTCTCAACTCCTCCCACCACCACCCCTCCAAGAGCTTTCCCCCCTTGTTGTCCATACGATTGTTGTCTACATCTGTTGCTCTATTTATGCCTTGCAAAACGGTTAATCTGTACAGTTTTTCTAGGTTCCACATATATGCATGAATATACAAGATTTGTTTTTCTCTTTCTGACTTACTTCACTCTGTATGACAGTCTCTAGATCCATCGACGTCTCTACAAATGACCCAATTTCATTCCTTTCATGGCTTAGTAATATTCCATTTTATATATGTACCACATCTTTATGCATTCGTCTGTCTGTGGGCATTTAGGTTGCTTCCATTACCTCGATATTGTAAATAGTGATGCAATGAACATTGCGGTGAATGTCTCTTTTTGATTTATGGTTTTGTCTGGGTATATGTCCAGTCCTGGGATCGCTGTATCATATGGTAATTCTATTATTAGTTTCTTAAGAAACTCCATATTGTTCTCCATAGTGACTGTATCAACTTATATTCCCAACAATAGTGGAAGAGGGTTCCTTTTCTCCACACCCTTTCCAGCATTTGTTGTTTGTAGATTTCCAGATGATGCCCATTCTAACAGGTGTGAGGTGATACCTCATTGTTGAGTCCATTTCGTTGAGCAGGGGGTAGGTCTTGTCTATTACATATTTGGCTTATGGAACGGTATCTGTGCTAATTTCAATCTCTGGTTTTATGCAGCACCCCCTTAACTCACCTTTCCCTTTAAGCAAGCATAAGTTGGTTTTCTAATCTTGAGACCCTGTTCTGTTTTGTAATTCAGTTCATGTGTAGCCAAGTTTACATTCCGTGCATTAGTGATACCTTATGGTGTTTCTTTTTCTGTGTGACTTATTTCACTTAGAATCATCATGCCTCAATCCACTCATTATGCTGGTACAGGCCTGGTGACACAGATTTCATTGCTGAGTGGTATTCTGTTGTACGTAAGTACCGCAACTTCTTTATCAATTATTTGTTCTCTGGGATATTTAACTCGTACTGTAGAAGAGGTTCCTGTAAACAGAGCCGTCCCAAATTTTGGGGTGGCTGTGTCTTTTTGATTTTAATTTCCCTAAGCTATAGGACCATAAGTGGAAATGCCCTAGACTCTGTTGCTTTGTTTTTCAGATGTATCAGGAAACACCATACACTTCTCCAGAGTGGCTGTTGGCAATTTACATCCCGCCCATCAGCATAACAAGGCTCCTTTTTCCCCATGGCCTGTCTTGCCTTTCTGGATTTTACACTTTTCTCAGATGGCCCTTTAGACCGGGGGGAAGTGACACTTCATAGTAGTTCGGATTTCCATTGCAAGCTTGCTTGGTTTGCCAAAAAGGGCGTATGTGTTTTTTCCTGAATATATTCAGGAACAAACTCATACGCCCTTTGTTGCCAAGTGCATCATTGTCGATGTTCTGCCTCTTTTCCTATGCTTTAAATGCAATTCCAGTCTACCTCCTGAAATCGGTTTCCTGAAATTCTGCCCCGCTTTCAAGTCCTCTTCGCAGCCTTACTTCAATATATTTTTGGACGTTATCTGTTATTTATAACTCTCCAGGTTTGTGAATTACAGGGCCCCTGAGCTCCTTTCTTCAACTCGCTTTCTTGTGAGCTGGCCGCAAACCCGCAAGACTGCTTCAGGCCCTAATCTGCTTCTGGCAGGGCACGCTGAGCCTTTGGTTAATTTCTCTTCCTGGTGGGAAATGAGTGTTAAATATACCCGTCCAGACACCTACCTCACTCTCAACCCCTTGGTGATGTGGGTCCTCTGGTTTGTGGCCACCTTTGCTGGGTTCCTCACCTTTCGATGATGTGGCCCCACTAGTGTGAGGACACTCCTGCTTGGTTCTCATCCACGTGGTTATGTGGACCCCCTGGTGAGAGTCTGTTCCTGGCTTTGTTCCTCACCCACCTGTGAGGGAGACCCTCTGCTGATAGGTCACTCCTGCATGGCTGGCACACATTGCCTTGGTGAAGTCAGCCGTGTGGTGGCAGTTGGAGCGTGCTGGGAATCTCCTCCCCCCGGTGATGAGGACCCTCTTGCGTCAGGCCCTAACTGCTGGACTCACCAACTTTTCTTAGGGAGCCCGGTGATGCTTTGGCACTCCTCTTAGGATCCCATCTCCATGGGGTTGTGGGCCTTCTGCTCTGAGGTCCCAACGGCTGGGTTGTTCACATTTTCATGATGTGGGCTCTCTGGTGTTCACAGAAGCCTGGATCCCATAGCCTCTGTGCTCTTGGCCGCCTGCTGGGAGGTTCCAACTGCTGGATTCCTCACTTTTTTAATTTTTTGGGCCCTCTGTTGTGAGGATCCTCCTGCCTGCCTCACTCCCATCCCCTTCGTGATGTGTGTCGTCTGGTTTGAGGCCACATGTGCTGGGTTCCTCACCTTTCGATGATGTGGGACCAATGGTCTTAGGAGACTCCTGCCTGGTTCACATCCCCTTGGTGATGTGGGCCCTCTGTTGAGAGTCTGATCCTGGCTGGGTTCCTCACCCATCTGTGAGGTAGGCCGTCTGATGTGAGGTCACTCCTGCCTGGCTTGCTCACCTCGCCTTGTGGACATGAGCCCTCTGGTGGCACTTGGAGCCTGCTGGGAGCCTCCTCTCCTCGGTGATGAGGGCCCTCTGGCATCAGGCCTTAACTGCTGGGCTCCCCACATTTTGTGATGTGCGCCCAGTGGTGCGAGGACACTCCAGCCAGGTTCACATCCCCATTGGGGTGTGGGCCTTCTGCTCTGAGGTCCCAAAGCCTGGGTTGCTCACAGTTTCATGATGTGGGCTCTCTGGTATTAGTTCACTCCTGCCTGCATCCCATAGCTTCTGTGCTCTCGGCCGCCTGCTGGGAGGTTCCAACTGCTGGATTCCTCACCTTTCTTATTCTTTGGGCCCTCTGATTTTAGGCTACTCCTGCCTGCCTCACTCCCATTCCCTTTGTGATATGTGTCCTCTGATTTGAGGCCACATGTGCTGGGTTCCGCACCTTTCGATGATGTGACCCCACTGGAGGGAAGACAGTCCTGACTGGTTCCCATCCCCTTGCTGATGTGGGCCCTCAGGTGAGAGTCTGATCCTGGCTGGGTTCCTCACCCTTCTGTGAGGTGGGCCCTCTGCTGTGAGGTCAATCATGCCTGTCTGGCACACATCACCTTGGCGACGTGGGCCCTCTGTTGGCACATGGAACCTGCTGGGAGCCTCCTGCCCTCGGTGATGATGGCCCTCTAGCATCAGGCTCTAACTGCTGGGCTCCCCACGTTTTCTGATGTGAGCCCAGTGATGCCAGGACACTCCTGTCAGGTTCCCATCCCCATGGGGATGTGGGCTTTCTGCTCTGAGGTCCCAATGCCTGGGTTGCTCACAGTTTCATGATGTGGGCTCTCTGGTGTTAGTTAACTCCTGCCTGCATCCCATAGCTTCTGTGCTCTCGGCCGCCTGCTGGGAGGTTCCAAATGCTGGATTCCTCACTTTTTTTATTCTTTGGGCCCTCTGTTTTTAGGCTACTCCTACCTGCCTCACTCCCATCCCCTTTGTGATGTATGTCCTCTGATATGAGGCCACATGTGCTGGGTTCCTCACCTTTCGATGATGTGGCCCCACTGGTGGGAGGACAGTCCTGACTGGTTCCCATCCCCTTGGTGTTGTGGGCCCTCTGGTGAGAGTCTCATCCTGCCTCGGTTCCTCACCCTTCTGTGAGATAGGCCCTCTGCTGTGAGGTCACTACTGCCTGGCTGGCGCATGCCACCTTGTAGATGTGGGCCCTCTGTTGGCAGTTGGAACCTGCTGGGAGTCTCCTCCCCTCAGTTATGAGGGCCCCCTGGCATCAGGCCCTAACTGCTGGGCTCCTAACTTTTTCTGATATGTGCTAAGTGGTGCAAAGCCACTCCTGCCAGGTTCCCATCCCAATGGGGATGTGGGCCTTCTGTTCTGAGGTCCCAACAGCTGGGCTGCTCACAGGTTCATGATGTGGGCCCTCTGCTGTGAGTTCACTGCGGCCTGGATCCCATAGCCTCGGTGCTCTGGGCCACTTGCTGGGAGGTTCCAACTGCTGGATTCCTCAACTTTTATATTCTATGGACCCTGTGTTGTGAGGCCAGTCCTGCCAGCCTCATTCCGAACCCCTTGGTGATGTGGTTCCTCTGGTTTGAGGACACATGTGCTGGGATCCTCACCTTTCGATGATGTTGTCCCACTGGTGTGGGGACACTCCTGCCTGGTTCCCATCCCCTTGGTGATGTGGGCCCTCTGGTGAGAGTCTGATCCTGGCTGTGTTCCTCACCCTTCTGTGAGGTGGGCCCTCTGCTGTGAGGTCACTCCTGCCAGGCTGGCACACATCACCTTGGCGACGTTGGCCCTCTGGTGGCAGCTGGAGCCTGCTGGGAGCCTCCTCCTCTCGGTGATGAGTGCCCTCTAGCGTCAGGCCCTAACTTCTGAGCACCCCACGTTTTCTGATGTGAGCCCAGTGATGCCAGGACACTCCTGTCATGTTCCCATCACCATGGGGATGTGGGCCTTCTGCTCTGAGGTCCCAATGTCTGGGTTGCTCACAGTTTCATGATGTGGGCTGTCTGGTGTTAGTTCACTCTGGCCTGGTTCCTCTAGCCTCTGTGCTCTGGGCCGCCTGCTGGGAGGTTCCAACTGCTGGATTCCTCACCTTTCTTATTTTTGGGCCCTCTGTTATGAGGCTCCTCCTGCCTGCCTCACTCCCAGCCCCTTGGTGATGGGTGTCCTATGGTTTGAAGCCACATGTTCTGGGTTCCTCACCTTTAGATGATGTGGCCCTACTCATGTGAGGACACTCCTGCCTGGTTCCAATCCATTTGGTGATGTGGGCCCTCTGGTGCGAGTCTGATCCTGACTGGGTTCGTCACACTTCTCTGAGGTGGGCCCTCTGCTGTGAGGTCATTCGTGCCTGGTTGGCACACATCGCCTTGGCGACGTCAGCCCTCTGGTGGCAGTTGGAGCCTGCTGGGAGCCTCCTTCCCTTGGTGATGAGGGTCCTCTGGCGTCAGGCCCTAACTGCTGGTCGCCCAAAATTTTCTGATACGTTCTCAGTGGTGCGAGGACACTCCTACCAGAATTCCATCCCCATGGGGATGTGGGCCTCCTGCTCTGAGGTCCCAATGGTTGGGTTGCTCAGTTTCATGACATGGGCCCTCTTCTGTGAGTTCACTGTGGCCTGGATCCCATAGCCTCGGTGCTCTGGGCCGCCTGCTGGGAGGTTCCAACTGCTGGATTCCTCACTTTTTTATTCTATGTGCCCAGTGTTGTGAGGTTACTCCTGCCTGCCTCACTCCGAGGTCCTTGGTGATGTGGGTCCTCTGGTTTGAGGACACATGTGCTGAGTACCTCAGCTTTTGATGATGTGGCCCCACTGATGTGAAGACACTCCTGCCTGGTTCCCATCCCCTTGGTGATGTGGGCCCTCTGGTGAGAGTCTGATGTTGGCTGGGTTTCTCACCCTTCTGTGAGGTGGGACCTCTGCTGTGAGGTAACTCCTGCCTGGCATGCTCACGTTGCCTTGGCAATGTGAGCCCTCAGGTGGCAGTTGGAGCCTGCTGGGAATCTCCTCCCCTCAGTTATGAGAGCTCTGGATAAAACACATATGCCCTTTTTTGCCAAGTGCATAATTTTCCAAGTTCTGTCTCTTTTCCTATGCTTTAAGAGCTACTCCCGTGTACGTTCTGAAATCAGTTTCCAGCAATTCTGCCCGGCATTCAAGTCCTCATCGCAGCCTTACTTCAGTATAATTTTGGATGATAGCTGTCATTTATAACTCCGCAGGTTTCTGAATTACAGTGCCCCTGAGCTCCTTTCTTCAACTCGCTTTCTTGTGAGCTGGCCGCAACACCGCAGGATCTCCTCAGGCCCTAATCTAGTTCCAGCATGGCACGCAGAGCCTTTGGTTCATTTATCTTCCTGGTGGGAAATGAGAGTTAAATTTGCCCGTCCAGACACCTACAGATAGTCTCCCATTGCTTCTCCTTATTCCTGTTCATCTTCCGAAGAAATTGCAAACTGGGCCAAACAGGAGGTTAAAGGCACTGACTCTCCAAGTGGGGAGAGTGTTAGTAAAGCGTCTGGAATGTTGCACCCGAGTACCAGGGGACGAAAACTGAGACACATTTGAACACGTTTCCCGATCACACGGTGGATCATACTCTTGGTTCCACATGCATGTTTTAGCTGAAGGAAGAATCCCTTAAACATGGAGAGTTGAGACCCATGGAATGGGTACCATGCAATATGACTTCAAAGGGTCTGCATTTGCTCACCAAACCTCACCATTCCTATCACTGCTGCGTTTATGCCACTGTACACACGCTTCATTCTCTTCCGGAGACATATAAATCCATAGGTTTTAAGATTCTTACTAGTCAGGTATATTGTTAGGCGTTTAATATGGGGTGTTGAGTCCACTTCGTTGAGCAAGGAGTAGCTCTTGTCTATTACATATTTGGCTTATGGAACGGTATCTGTGCTAATTTCAATCTCTGGTTTTATGCAGCACCCCAACTCACCTTTCCCCTTAAGCAAGTATAAGTTGGTTTTCTACATTTGACACCCTGTTCTGTTTTGTAATTCAGTTCCTGTGTAGCCAAGTTTACATTCCATGTAGTAGTGATATCTTATGATGTTTCTTTTTCTGTGTGACTTATTTCACTTAGAATCATCGTACCTGAATCCACTCATTATGCTGCTACGGACCTGATGACATAGATTTCATTGCTGAGTGATATTGCATTGTACGTAAGTACCACAACTTCTTTATCCATTTTTCGCTTTCTGTGATATTGAACTTGTACCGTAAACGAGGTTCTTGTAGACAGAGCCGGCCCAAACTTTGGGGTGGCTGTGTCTTTTGGATTTTAATTTCCCTAAGCTATAGGACCATAAGTGGAAGTGCCCTAGGCTCTGTTGCTTTGTTTTTTGGATGTTTCAGGAAACACCATACACTTCTCCAGAGTGGCTGCTGGCAATTTACATGCCGCCCATGATCATAACAAGGTTCCCAGTTCTCCATGGCCTGTCCTGCCTTTCTGGATTTTACACTTTTTTCAGATAGCCCTTTTGACCGGGGGGCAGTGAGACTTCATTGTAGTGCAGATTTCCTTTGCAAGCTTGCTTGGTTGGCCAAAACGGGCGTATGCGTTTTTTCCTGTATATATTCAGGAAAAAACGCATATGCCCTTTTTGGCCAAGTGCATCATTGTGGACGTTCTGCCTCTTTTCCTATGATTTACATGCAATTCCAGTCTACCTCCTGAAATCGGTTTCCTGCAATTCTGCCCCGCTTTCAAGTCCTCTTGGCAGCCTTCCTTCAATATATTTTTGGACGATAGCTGTCATTTATAACTCTGCAGGATTGTGAATTACAGAGGCCCTGAGCTCCTTTCTTCAACTCGCTTTCTTGTGAGCTGGCCGCAACACTGCAGGATTGCTTCAGGCCGTAGTTTGGTTCCGGCATCGCATGCTGAGCCTTTGGTTAATTCCTCTTCCTGGTGGGAAATGAGAGTTAAATTTGCCCGTCCTCACAGCTCCAGCTAGTCTCTCATTGGTTCTCCCTCTTCCTGTTCATCTTACGCAGAAATTGCAAACTGGGCCAAACAGGAGGTTAAAGGCACTGACTCTCCAAGTGGGGAGAGTGTTAGTAAAGCGTCTGGAATGTTGCACCCGAGTACCACGGAACGAAAACTGAGACACATTTGAACACGTTTCCCGATCACATGGTGGATCATTCTCTGGGTTCCACATGCATGTTTTAGCTGAAGGAAGAATCCCTTAAACCTGGAGAGTTGAGACCCATGGAATGGGTACCATGCAATATGACTTCAAAGAGTCTGCATTTGCTCACCGAACTTCACCAATCCTATCACTGCTGCGTTTATGCCACTGTACACACGCTTGATTCTCTTTCGGAGACATATAAATCCATAGGTTTTAAGATTCTTACTAGTCAGGTATATTGTTAGGCGTTTAATATGGGGTGTTGAGTCCACTTCGTTGAGCAAGGAGTAGCTCTTGTCTATTACATATTTGGCTTATGGAACGGTATCTGTGCTAATTTCAATCTCTGGTTTTATGCAGCACCCCAACTCACCTTTCCCCTTAAGCAAGCATAAGTTGGTTTTCTACATTTGAGACCCTGTTCTGTTTTGTAATTCAGTTCCTGTGTAGCCAAGTTTACATTCCGTGTAGTAGTGATACCTTATGATGTTTCTTTTTCTGTGTGACTGATTTCACTTAGAATCATCCTACCTGAATCCACTCATTATGCTGCTACGGGCCTGATGACATAGATTTCATTGCTGAGTGATATTGCATTGTACGTAAGTACCACAACTTCTTTATCCATTTTTCGCTTTCTGTGATATTGAACTTGTACCGTAAACGAGGTTCTTGTAGACAGAGCCGGCCCAAACTTTGGGGTGGCTGTGTCTTTTGGATTTTAATTTCCCTAAGCTATAGGACCATAAGTGGAAGTGCCCTAGGCTCTGTTGCTTTGTTTTTTGGATGTTTCAGGAAACACCATACACTTCTCCAGAGTGGCTGCTGGCAATTTACATGCCGCCCATGATCATAACAAGGTTCCCAGTTCTCCATGGCCTGTCCTGCCTTTCTGGATTTTACACTTTTTTCAGATAGCCCTTTTGACCGGGGGGCAGTGAGACTTCATTGTAGTGCAGATTTCCTTTGCAAGCTTGCTTGGTTGGCCAAAACGGGCGTATGCGTTTTTTCCTGTATATATTCAGGAAAAAACGCATATGCCCTTTTTGGCCAAGTGCATCATTGTGGACGTTCTGCCTCTTTTCCTATGATTTACATGCAATTCCAGTCTACCTCCTGAAATCGGTTTCCTGCAATTCTGCCCCGCTTTCAAGTCCTCTTGGCAGCCTTCCTTCAATATATTTTTGGACGATAGCTGTCATTTATAACTCTGCAGGATTGTGAATTACAGAGCCCCTGAGCTCCTTTCTTCAACTCGCTTTCTTGTGAGCTGGCCGCAACACTGCAGGATTGCTTCAGGCCGTAGTTTGGTTCCGGCATCGCATGCTGAGCCTTTGGTTAATTCCTCTTCCTGGTGGGAAATGAGAGTTAAATTTGCCCGTCCTCACAGCTCCAGCTAGTCTCTCATTGGTTCTCCCTCTTCCTGTTCATCTTACGCAGAAATTGCAAACTGGGCCAAACAGGAGGTTAAAGGCACTGACTCTCCAAGTGGGGAGAGTGTTAGTAAAGCGTCTGGAATGTTGCACCCGAGTACCACGGAACGAAAACTGAGACACATTTGAACACGTTTCCCGATCACATGGTGGATCATTCTCTGGGTTCCACATGCATGTTTTAGCTGAAGGAAGAATCCCTTAAACCTGGAGAGTTGAGACCCATGGAATGGGTACCATGCAATATGACTTCAAAGAGTCTGCATTTGCTCACCGAACTTCACCAATCCTATCACTGCTGCGTTTATGCCACTGTACACACGCTTGATTCTCTTTCGGAGACATATAAATCCATAGGTTTTAAGATTCTTACTAGTCAGGTATATTGTTAGGCGTTTAATATGGGGTGTTGAGTCCACTTCATTGAGCAAGGAGTAGCTCTTGTCTATTACATATTTGGCTTATGGAACGGTATCTGTGCTAATTTCAATCTCTGGTTTTATGCCGCACCCCAACTCACCTTTCCCCTTAAGCAAGCATAAGTTGGTTTTCTACATTTGAGACCCTGTTCTGTTTTGTAATTCAGTTCCTGTGTAGCCAAGTTTACATTCCGTGTAGTAGTGATACCTTATGATGTTTCTTTTTCTGTGTGACTGATTTCACTTAGAATCATCCTACCTGAATCCACTCATTATGCTGCTACGGGCCTGATGACATAGATTTCATTGCTGAGTGATATTGCATTGTACGTAATTCCCACAACTTCCTTATCCATTTTTCGCTTTCTGTGATATTGAACTTGTACCGTAAACGAGGTTCTTGTAAAAAAAGCCGGCCCAAACTTTGGGGTGGCTGTGTCTTTTTGATTTTAATTTCCCTAAGCTATAGGACCATAAGTGGAAGTGCCCTAGGCTCTGTTGCTTTGTTTTTTAGATGTTTCAGGAAACACAATACACTTCTCCAGAGTGGCTGTTGGCAATTTACATCCCGCCCATCAGCATAACAAGGTTCCCAGTTCTCCATGGCCTGTCCTGCCTTTCTGGATTTTACACTTTTTTCAGATAGCCCTTTTGACCGGGGGGCAGTGAGACTTCATTGTAGTGCAGATTTCCTTTGCAAACTTGCTTGGTTGGCCAAAACGGGCGTATGCGTTTTTTCCTGTATATATTCAGGAAAAAACGCATATGCCCTTTTTGGCCAAGTGCATCATTGTGGACGTTCTGCCTCTTTTCCTATGCTTTACATGCAATTCCAGTCTACCTCCTGAAATCGGTTTCCTGCAATTCTGCCCCGCTTTCAGGTCCTCTTGGCAGCCTTCCTTCAATATATTTTTGGAAGATAGCTGTCATTTATAACTCTGCAGGATTGTGAATTACAGTGCCCCTGAGCTCCTTTCTTCAACTCGCTTTCTTGTGAGCTGGCCGCAACACCGCAGGATTGCTTCAGGCCCTAGTGTGGTTCCGGCACGGCACGCTGAGCCTTTGGTTAATTCCTCTTCCTGGTGGGAAATGAGAGTTAAATTTGCCCGTCCACACACCTCCAGCTAGTCTCTCATTGGTTCTCCCTATTCCTGTACATTTTCCGCAGAAATTGCAAACTGGTCCAAACAGGAGTTTAAAGGCACTGACTCTCCAAGTGGGGAGAGTGTTAGTAAAGCGTCTTGAATGTTGCACCCGAGTACCAGGGGACGAAAACTGAGACACATTTGAACACGTTTCCTGATCACACGGTGGATCATACTCTGTGTTCCACATGCATGTTTCAGCTGAAGGAAGAATCCCTTAAACCTGGAGAGTTGAGACCCATGGAATGGGTACCATGCAATATGACTTCAAAGGGTCTGCATTTGCTCACCGAACCTCACCAATCCTATCACTGCTGCGTTTATGCCACCGTACACACGCTTGATTCTCTTTCGGAGACATATAAATCCGTAGGTTTTAAGATTATTTCTAGTCAGGTATATTCTTAGGCGTTTAATATGGGGTGTTGAGTCCACTTCGTTGAGCAAGGAGTAGCTCTTGTCTATTACATATTTGGCTTATGGAAGGGTATCTGTGCTAATTTCAATCTCTGGTTTTATGCAGCACGCCAACTCACCTTTCCCCTTAAGCAAGCATAAGTTGGTTTTCTACATTTGACACCCTGTTCTGTTTTGTAATTCAGTTCCTGTGTAGCCAAGTTTACATTCCGTGTAGTAGTGATATCTTATGATCTTTCTTTTTCTGTGTGACTTATTTCACTTAGAATCATCGTACCTAAATCCACTCATTATGCTGCGACGGGCCTGATGACATAGATTTCATTGCTGAGTGATATTGCATTGTACGTAAGTACCACAACTTCTTTATCCATTTTTCGCTTTCTGTGATATTGAACTTGTACCGTAAACGAGGTTCTTGTAAACAGAGCCGGCCCAAACTTTGGGGTGGCTGTGTCTTTCTGATTTTAATTTCCCTAAGCTATAGGACCATAAGTGGAAGTGTCCTAGGCTATGTTGCTTTGTTTTTTAGATGTTTCAGGAAACACCATACACTTCTCCAGAGTGGCTGTTGGCAATTTACATCCCGCCCACCGGCATAACAAGGCTCCCAGTTCTCCATGGCCTGTCCTGCCTTTCTTGATTTTACACTTTTTTCAGATGGCCCTTTTGACCGTGGGGCAGTGAGACTTCATTGTAGTGCAGATTTCCTTTGCAAGCTTTCTTGGTTGCCCAAAAAGGGCGTATGCGTTTTTTCCTGAATATATTCAGGAAAAAACGCATACGCCCTTTTTGGCCAAGTGCATCATTGTGGACGTTCTGCCTCTTTTCCTATGCTGTACATGCAATTCCCGTCTACCTCCTGAAATCGGTTTCCTGCAATTCTGCCCCGCTTTCAAGTCCTCTTGGCAGCCTTACTTCAATATATTGTTGGACGATAGCTGTCCTTTATAACTCTGCAGGTTTGTGAATTACAGTGCCCCTGAGCTCCTTTCTTCAACTCGCTTTCTTGTGAGCTGGCCGCAACACCGCAGGATTGCTTCAGGCCCTAGTGTGGTTCCGGCACGGCACGCTGAGCCTTTGGTTAATTCCTCTTCCTGGTGGGAAATGAGAGTTAAATTTGCCCGTCCAGACACCTCCAGATAGTCTCTCTTTCGTTCTCCCTATTCCTGTTCATTTTTCACAGAAATTACAAACTGGGCCAAACAGGAGGTTAAAGGCACTGACTCTCCAAGTGGGGAGAGTGTTAGTAAAGCATCTGGAATGTTGCACCTGAGTACCAGGGACGAAAACGAGACACATTTGAACACGTTTCCCGATCACACGGTGGATCATACTCTGGGTTCCACATGCATGTTTTAGCTGAAGGAAGAATCCCTGAAACCTGGAGAGTTGAGACCCATGGAATGGGTACCATGCAATATGACTTCAAAGGGTCTGCATTTGCTCACCGAACCTCACCAATCCTATCACTGCTGCGTTTATGCCGCTGTACACACGCTTGATTCTCTTTCGGAGACATATAAATCCGTAGGTTTTAAGATTATTTCTAGTCAGGTATATTCTTAGGCGTTTAATATGGGGTGTTGAGTCCACTTCGTTCAGCAAGGAGTAGCTCTTGTCTATTGCATATTTGGCTTATGGAACGGTATCTGTGCTAATTTCAATCTCTGGTTTCATGCAGCACCCCAACTCACCTTTCCCCTTAAGCAAGCATAAGTTGGTTTTCTACATTTGACACCCTGTTCTGTTTTGTAATTCAGTTCTTGTGTAGCCAAGTTTACCTTCCGTGTAGTAGTGATATCTTATGGTGTTTCTTTTCCTGTGTGACTTATTTCACTTAGAATCATCATACCTGAATCCACTCATTATGCTGCTACGGGCCTGATGACATAGATTTCATTGCTGAGTGATATTGCATTGTACGTAAGTACCACAACTTCTTTATCCATTTTTCGCTTTCTGTGATATTGAACTTGTACCGTAAACGAGGTTCTTGTAAACAGAGCCGTCCCAAACTTTGGGGTGACTGTGTCTTTTTGATTTTAATTTCCCTAAGCTATAGGACCATAAGTGGAAGTGCCCTAGGCTCTGTTGCTTTGTTTTTTAGATGTTTCAGGAAACACCATACACTTCTCCAGAGTGGCTGTTGGCAATTTACATCCCGCCCATCAGCATAACAAGGCTCCCAGTTCTCCATGGCCTGTCCTGCCTTTCTGGATTTTACACTTTTTTCAGATGGCCCTTTTGACCGGGGGGCAGTGAGACTTCATTGTAGTGCAGATATCCTTTGCAAGCTTGCTTGGTTGGCCAAAAAGGGCGTATGCGTTTTTTCCTGAATATATTCAGGAAAAAACGCATACGCCCTTTTTGGCCAAGTGCATCATTGTGGACGTTCTGCCTCTTTTCCTATGCTTTACTTGCAATTCCAGTGTACCTCCTGAAATCGATTTCCTGCAATTCTGCCCCGCTTTCAAGTCCTCTTGGCAGCCTTACTTCAATATATTTTTGGACGATAGCTGTCATTTATAACTCTGCAGGTTTGTGAATTACAGTGCCCATGAGCTCCTTTCTTCAACTCGCTTTCTTGTGAGCTGGCCGCAACACCGCAGGATTGCTTCAGGCCCTAGTGTAGTTCCGGCACGGCACGCTGAGCCTTTGGTTAATTCCTCTTCCTGGTGGGAAATGAGAGTTAAATTTGCCCGTCCAGACACCTCCAGCTAGTTTATCATTGGTTCTCCCTATTCCTGTACATTTTCCGCAGAAATTGCAAACTGGGCCATACAGGAGGTTAAAGGCACTGACTCTCCAAGTGGAGAGAGTGTTACTAAAGCGTCTGGAGTGTTGCACCCGAGTACGAGGGGACGAAAACTGAGACACATTTGAACATGTTTCCTGATCACACGGTGGATCATACTCTGTGTTCCACATGCATGTTTTAGCTGAAGGAAGAATCCCTTAAACTTGGAGAGTTGAGACCCATGGAATGGGTACCATGCAATATGACTTCAAAGGGTCTGCATTTGCTCACCGAACCTCACCAATCCTATCACTGCTGCGTTTATGCCGCTGTACACACGCTTGATTCTCTTTCGGAGACATATAAATCCGTAGGTTTTAAGATTATTTCTAGTCAGGTATATTCTTAGGCGTTTAATATGGGGTGTTGAGTCCACTTCGTTGAGCAAGGTGTAGCTGTTGTCTATTACATATGTGGCTTATGGAGCGGTATCTGTGCTAATTTCAATCTCTGGTTTCATGCAGCACCCCAACTCACCTTTCCCCTTAAGCAAGCATAAGTTGGTTTTCTACATTTGACACCCTGTTCTGTTTTGTAATTCAGTTCCTTTGTAGCCAAGTTTACATTCCGTGTAGTAGTGATATCTTATGATGTTTCTTTTTCTGTGTGACTTATTTCACTTAGAATCATCATACCTGAATCCACTCATTATGCTGCTACGGGCCTGATGACATAGATTTCATTGCTGAGTGATATTGCATTGTACGTAAGTACCACAACTTCTGTATCCATTTTTCGCTTTCTGTGATATTGAACTTGTACAGTAAACGAGGTTCTTGTAAACAGAGCCGTCCCAAAGTTTGGGGAGGCTGTGTCTTTTTGATTTTAATTTCCCTAAGCTATAGGACCATAAGTGGAAGTGCCCTAGGCTCTGTTGCTTTGTTTTTTAGATGTTTCAGGAAACACCATACACTTCTCCAGAGTGGCTGTTGGCAATTTACCTCCCGCCCATCAGCATAACAAGGCTCCCAGTTCTCCATGCCAAGTCCTGCCTTTCTGGATATTACACTTTCTTCAGATGGCCCTTTTGACCGGGGGGCAGTGAGACTTCATTGTAGTGTAGATTTCCTTTGCAAGCCTGCTTGGTTGGCGAAAAAGGGCGTATGCGTTTTTTCCTGAATATATTCAGGAAAGAACACATATGCCCTTTTTGGCCAAGTGCATCATTGTGGACGTTCTGCCTCTTTTCGTATGCTTTACATGCAATTTCCGTCTACCTCCTGAAATCGGTTTCCTGCAATTCTGCCCCGCTTTCAAGTCCTCTTGGCAGCCTTACTTCAATATATTTTTGGACGATAGCTGTCATTTATAACTCTGCAGGTTTGTGAATTACAGTGCCCCTGAGCTCCTTTCTTCAACTCGCTTTCTTGTGAGCTGGCCGCAACACCGCAGGATTGCTTCAGGCCCTAGTGTGGTTCTGGCACGGCATGCTGAGCCTTTGGTTAATTCCTCTTTCTGTGGGAAATGAGAGTTAAATTTGCCCGTCCAGACACCTCCAGCTAGTTTCTCATTGGTTCTCCCTATTCCTGTACATTTTCCGCAGAAATTGCAAACTTGGCCAAACAGGAGTTTAAAGACACTGACTCTCCAAGTAGGGAGAGTGTTAGTAAAGCGTCTTGAATGTTGCACCCGAGTACGAGGGGATTAAAACTGAGACACATTTGAACACGTTTCCTGATCACACGGTGGATCATACTCTGTGTTCCACATGCATGTTTCAGCTGAAGGAAGAATCCCTTAAACCTGGAGAGTTGAGACCCATGGAATGGGTACCATGCAGTATGACTTCAAAGGGTCTGCATTTGCTCACCGAACCTCACCAATCCTATCACTGCTGCGTTTATGCCGCTGTACACACGCTTGATTCTCTTTCGGAGACATATAAATCCGTAGGTTTTAAGATTATTTCTAGTCAGGTATATTCTTAGGCGTTTAATATGGGGTGTTGAGTCCACTGCGTTGAGCAAGGAGTAGCTCTTGTCTATTACATATTTGGCTTATGGAACGGTATCTGTGCTAATTTCAATCTCTGGTTTTATGCAGCACCCCAACTCACCTTTCCCCTTAAGCAAGCATAAGTTGGTTTTCTACATTTGAGACCCTGTTCTGTTTTGTAATTCAGTTCTTGTGTAGCCAAGTTTACATTCCGTGTAGTAGTGATATCTTATGGTGTTTCTTTTCCTGTGTGACTTATTTCACTTAGAATCATCATACCTGAATCCACTCATTATGCTGCTATGGGCCTGATGACATAGATTTCATTACTGAGTGATATTGCATTGTACGTAAGTACCACAACTTCTTTATCCATTTTTCGCTTTCTGTGATATTGAACTTGTACCGTAAACGAGGTTCTTGTAAACAGAGCCGTCCCAAATTTGGGGTGACTGTGTCTTTTTGAATTTAATTTCCCTAAGCTATAGGACCATAAGTGGAAGTGCCCTAGGCTCTGTTGCTTTGTTTTTTAGATGTTTCAGGAAACACCATACACTTCTCCAGAGTGGCTGTTGGCAATTTACATCCCGCCCATCAGCATAACAAGGCTCCCAGTTCTCCATGGCCTGTCCTGCCTTTCTGGATTTTACACTTTTTTCAGATGGCCCTTTTGACCGGGGGGCAGTGAGACTTCATTGTAGTGCAGATATCCTTTGCAAGCTTGCTTGGTTGGCCAAAAAGGGCGTATGCGTTTTTTCCTGAATATATTCAGGAAAAAACACATACGCCCTTTTTGGCCAAGTGCATCATTGTGGACGTTCTGCCTCTTTTCCTATGCTTTACATGCAATTCCAGTCTACCTCCTGAAATCGATTTCCTGCAATTCTGCCCCGCTTTCAAGTCCTCTTGGCAGCCTTACTTCAATATATTTTTGGACGATAGCTGTCATTTATAACTCTGCAGGTTTGTGAATTACAGTGCCCCTGAGCTCCTTTCTTCAACTCGCTTTCTTGTGAGCTGGCCGCAACACCGCAGGATTGCTTCAGGCCCTAGTGTAGTTCCGGCACGGCACGATGAGCCTTTGGTTAATTCCTCTTCCTGGTGGGAAATGAGAGTTAAATTTGCCCGTCCAGACACCTCCAGCTAGTCTCTCTTTCGTTCTCCCTATTCCTGTTTATTTTCCACAGAAATTACAAACTGGGCCAAACAGGAGGTTAAAGGCACTGACTCTCCAAGTGGGGAGAGTGTTAGTAAAGCATCTGGAATGTTGCACCCGAGTACCAGGGGACGAAAACGAGACACATTTGAACACGTTTCCCGATCACACGGTGGATCATACTCTGGGTTCCACATGCATGTTTTAGCTGAAGGAAGAATCCCTTAAACCTGGAGAGTTGAGACCCATGGAATGGGTACCATGCAATATGACTTCAAAGGGTCTGCATTTGCTCACCGAACCTCACCAATCCTATCACTGCTGCGTTTATGCCGCTGTACACACGCTTGATTCTCTTTCGGAGACAAATAAATCCGTAGGTTTTAAGATTATTTCTAGTCAGGTATATTCTTAGGCGTTTAATATGGGGTGTTGAGTCCACTGCGTTGAGCAAGGAGTAGCTCTTGTCTATTGCATATTTGGCTTATGGAACGGTATCTGTGCTAATTTCAATCTCTGGTTTCATGCAGCACCCCAACTCACCTTTCCCCTTAAGCAAGCATAAGTTGGTTTTCTACATTTGAGACCCTGTTCTGTTTTGTAATTCAGTTCCTTTGTAGCCAAGTTTACATTCCGTGTATTGGTGATATCTTATGATGTTTCTTTTTCTGTGTGACTTATTTCACTTAGAATCATCGTACCTGAATCCACTCATTATGCTGCTACGGGCCTGATGACATAGATTTCATTGCTGAGTGATATTGCATTGTACGTAAGTACCACAACTTCTTTATCCATTTTTCGCTTTCTGTGATATTGAACTTGTACCATAAACGAGGTTCTTGTAAACAGAGCCGTCCCAAACTTTGGGGTGGCTGTGTCTTTTTGATTTAAATTTCCCTAAGCTATAGGACCATAAGTGCAAGTGCCCTAGGCTCTGTTGCTTTGTTTTTTAGATGTTTCAGGAAACACCATACACTTCTCCAGAGTGGCTGCTGGCAATTTACATCCCGCCCATCAGCATAACAAGGCTCCCAGTTCTCCATGGCCTGTCCTGCCTTTCTGGATTTTACACTTTTTTCAGATGGCCCTTTGACCGGGGTGAAGTGAGACTTCATTGTAGTGCAGATTTCCTTTGAGAGCTTGCTTGGTTGGCCAGAAAGGGCGTATGCGTTTCTTCCTGAATATATTCAGGAAAAAACGCATACGCCCTTTTTGGCCAAGTGCATCATTGTCGACGTTCTGAGTGTTTTCATATGTTTTCAGTGCAATTCCTGTCTACCTCCTGAAATCGGTTTCCTGCAGTTCTGCCTTGCTCTCAGTGCCTCTTCATAGCCTTACCTCAATATACTTTTGGAGAATAGTTGGCCTTTATAACTCTGCAGGTTTTTGAATTGCAGTGGCCCTTAGCTCCATTTTTCAGCTCTTATTTTTGTGATCTTGCCTCATATCCACAGGATTTCTTCAGGCCCTATTCTTCTTCTGGGGTGCCTTGCTCTGCCTTTGGTTAATTCTTCTTCCTGATGTGAAATTAGAGTGACATGTGCCCATTGAAACCGCTACAGCTATTTTCTCACTGGTTCCCCCTATTCCCATTCATCCTCCGCACTAACTGCAGACTGTGCGATACCGGAACTTAAAGGCATTGACTCTCCATGTGGAGATGTTGTTAGTAAAGTGGCTGGAATGTTGATCCGGAGCCCCAGGAGAGGAAAATGAGGTGCATTTTAGAAACCTTTCCCGATCATATGGTATACCATCCGCTGGATTTCCCATGCATGGTTTAGCTGTAGGAAGATTCCCTTCAACTTGGAGTGTTGGGACCCTTGGAATAAGTAGCATGAAGTATTGCATTAAACTTTCGGCAGTTGCTCACCAAAGCTCTCCAATCCTTTCAGCCCCAAGTGTCCAGCCTTATGTCTTATCCAGCTGTGGGTTTATATGTGGTCATTCCAGGTTGCATCACAGCCCCTGAGCGAATTTTGTAAGAATTTTTCTCTCTTTCATTGTTTCTGCGTTTTGGTTTTAAAATTTATTTCTATAATGGGGTTTAGCTCATTTTCACTGCTGTGTTTGTGCCGCTCTGCGCACACTTGATTCCCTTATGGAGATATATCAATACATGGGTTTTAAGATTCTTATTACTCAGATATATTTCTCTGCGGTGTATAGGGTGTGTTGAGGCCAGTTCATTGAGCGAGGTGTAGATCTTGTCTGATACCTATTTGGTTTATTGAACGGTATCTGTGCTAATTTCAAACTCTGGTTTTATGCATCACCCCACCTCTCCTTTCCCCTTAAGCTGACATAAGTGTGTTTTCTAAATGTGAGACACTGTTCTGTTTTGTAATTCATTTTTTGTGCAGCCATATTTATCCTCCCTCTATAAGTGATATCTTATGATATGTTTCTTTTTCTGTTTGACTTATTTCAAGTAGTATTATCGGACCTCAATCCACTCTTTATCCTTCTACTAGCCTTATTACATTGATTTCATGGTGAAGAGATATTCCATTGTACATAAGTACCACATTTTCTTTATCCATTGTTCTCTTTCCTGGGATATTTAAGGTGTACTGAAGTTGAGGTTCTTGTAAACAGAGTAGCCCTAAACTGTGGTGTGCTTGTGTCTTGTTGATTTTTAGACTTCCCTAGATATACTCCCGTGATTGGAAGTGCCCTATGCTCTGTCGCTCTGTTTTTTAGATGATTTAGGAACCACCATACACTTCTCCAGAGTGGCTCTCGGCAGTTCACACACTGTCCATCAGCGTATAAAGGCTCCCTGTTCTCCATGGCCTGTCCTGCATTTCTGGTGTTTACAATTTTTTCGGATGGCCCTTTTGACCGGTGGGAAATGAGACTTCTTTGTTGTGCACATTTGCATTGCTTGCTTGCTTGGTTGCCCATAAAGTGCGTATGCGTTTTTTCCTGGATATATTCAGGAACTAACGCATACTCCCTTTTGGGCCAACTGCATCATTGTCGAAATTCTGCCGCTTTTCATGTGCTTTAAAGGCGAGTCCAATCTATCTCTTGAAATCTGTTTCTTGCAATTCTGTCTTGCATTCAGATCCTCTTCTTTGCCTTACCTCAACATATTTTTGGACGTTAGTTTTCATTTATAACTCTGCAGGTTTGTGAATTGCAGTGACCCTGAGCTCCATTTTTTAAGTTGCTCTTTTGTGAGCTGGCCTCAAAACCGCAGGATTGCTTCAGGCCCTATTTTGGCTCCGGCGAGGCGGGCTGAGCCTTTTTTTAATTCTTATTCTTAATGGGAAATTAGAGTGACATGTGCCCGTCCAAACCCCTACAACTATTCTCTCATTGTTTCCCCCTCTTCCCGTTCATCCTCCTCACAATTTGCAAAATGTGTGAAACAGAAGTTTAAATGTGCTGATTCTCTAAGTGGGGAGATTCTAAGTAACGTGGCTGGAATGATGAACAGGAGCACCAGGAGAGGATAAATGAGGTGCATTTTAGACACATCTCCCGATCACATGGTGTACAGTCCTCTGGGTTTTCCATGCATGTTTTAGCTGTAGGAAGATTCCTTGAACCTGCAGATTTGGGACCCATTGAATGGGTACCAGGTAGTATTACTTTAAAGGGTGTGCATTTCCTCACCCAACCTCACATTTCTCTTAGCGCGAACAGTTTCCAGCCTTATGTCTCATCCTGCTGTGGGTCTAGATGTGTTCAATCCATGTTGCATCACCGTCCCTGAGGAAAAGTTGTAAGAGGTTTTCTCTGTCTCTCTGTCGTTTATTTTTTTCAATTTATTACTATATTGGTTACAGCTGATTTTCAAAGCTCTGTTTCTTGCTGCTGTACATCCACTTGATTCACGTACAGAGAGACATCAATAAATTCTTTTTCAGATTCTTACCAGTCATAGATATTCTTTTCCGGTGACTTGAGTGTGCTGAGTGCAGTTCTTTTAGCTACCGTGTAGGCCTTGTTGATTATCAGTTTGGTATTTGGAATGGTATCTTTGCTAATTTCAACCTCCTGGATGATGCCTCACCCCTCCCCACCTTTCCCGTTTAGCAGCCTTACGCGTGTTTTCTACATATTTGACTATGTTTTTGTTTTGTAATTTATTTCATGTGTAGCCATTTTGGATTCCACCTTTAAGTGATATCTTATGATATGTGTCTTTTTCTTTTTGAATTATGTCACTTAGAATGATCATACGTAACTCCTCCGGAGTTGTTACAACTGGCCATATTTCATTGATTTCCAGGCTGAGTAATATTCCACTCTACATAAGTACCACATCTCTATCCATTTTTTCCCTCCAGAGACATTTAAGTTATATCCTAGTCGAGGATCTTTTAAACAGAGAGGCAGTAAACATTGGGGTGCCTGTGTCCTCTCGATTTTTGTTTTTCCCAAGATATACGCCCATGAATGCAAGTGCCCTATGCTCTGTAGCTCATTTTTTAGATGCTTTAGTAAACACAATACACTTCTCCAGAATGGCCGTTGGCAATATACATTTCCACTATAAGCCTCACAGGGCTCCCTCTTCTCCTTGCCCTGTCCTGCATTTCTGGCGTTTACACTTTATGAGGATGGCTCTTCTGACTGATGCGAAGTGATATCTTTTGTAGTATTGATTTCCAGTGCCCACCTGTTTGGTTGGCTAAAAAAGTGTATGCCCTTTTCTTGAATATATACAGAAAAAAACGCATACAGCCTTTTTGGCCAACTGCAATGTCGGAAATGTTCAGCCCCTTTTCTTGTGCTTAATGGCGAATCCTTTCTACCTCCTCAAATCCCTTTCCTGCCATTCTCCCTTGCTTGCCAATCCTTTTCTTTGACTTTCCTCAAGACATTTTTCAGTGATAGATATTTTCAACTCTGCAGTTTCGTGAATTTTACTGCCCCTGAGTTCCATTGTTCAACTTGTGTTTATGGGAACTGGCCACAAAGCAGTGGGATTTCCTCAAGCCCTATACTGTTTCCATGGGCAACCCTAGCCTTTGGTCAATTCATCTTCCTGATTGGAAATTAGAGTGACATGTGCCTGTCTGAACACCTAGGACTTGTCTCTCATTGTTCCTCATCCTTCCGCTTCATCCTCTGGACAAATTCCAAACTGTACGCAACAGGATGTTGACAGTGTTGACATCTCCAAGTGGGGAGACTGTTAGTAAAGACGCTGGAGGGGTGAACCCGAGCACCAGGAGATGAGGAGATGAGATGCCTTTTCCAAACTCTTCCCGATCAGACGGTATACCATCCTCTGGGTGTGACAGACATGTTTTAGCAGTAGGAAGAGTCCCATTCATGTAAGGAGAACACCAGGGCTTTTTCAAAATCAGTGTCTCCCCGAAACCCAAACTGGGGAGTTTTTTAAGCTACGGCTACACATATGTTCATTAAGGGCCTTGGGAAGTAGGCAGAGTCCAAACTTTAGATGACTGAAGTCTTCAGGGTCAGAAGCACTCACCACCGGCTTCCCTTAGGTTACACTTTAACTGTCATTGATAGATGATGTCAATAAAAATATCTATTCTTTTTCCGATTATTTCCCCTTATAGGTTATTGCACAATATTGAGTGTAGTTCCCTGTGCTATACAGTAGTTCCTTGTTGATGATCTATTTTATACATAGCAGTGTGTATGTGTTAATTCCAAACTGTCAATTTATCCCTCCTCCCACCTTTCCCCTTTGGTAATAATAAATTATAAGATTTTATACTTCTCAGAAATGGGGGAGCTGAAAGAGAGGTATCATTTTCAATGGAAAAGCATTTAAAACAAGATTGAAGCTTTAACCAAGATTATTAGATGTACATCCTTGGAAAGAAATCACTTCATTTCTCTAATATTGACCTGACAAATAAGACAAACCTTTTCACTGAACTTGCTTATAATAAAGTGATGGAAATATCAAATGGAAGTGTTAGAAACATCTTATTTTACCCGAGCCTTATAAACTGTTCTATGTTAACTACAGTTTGGCTCACACATCTGTTCATTGAAGTTACAATAGTCTCAATTTCTGTTACTGATCCTCCAGAGTGGACCCCAACAAGGGTCCCCCTGCCCAGTGTCATTGGGGCCAACAGATCGAGACTGAGTTTGGTTCCCAAGCAAAGGAAACTTTATATTTTCATCAGAGAATGGAGAGGTGAGAGCATGCACTACCCCGTGGGCTGTGGGCTGGGCTGCTGTGTAGAGATCCTGTCAGAGTCAGTGAGAGGGAGGGGGCGGAGCTCTCAAGGGCCGGGTTGGCTGCAGCTCAGGCTCTATATCTCGGAGTCTGCACTGGGCCCCAGGAGCTGAGGTGTCGACCCAGCCATTCTGCACCAGGAAATCTGGTCTGAAGTGCCGGGTGTGGAACCTCTGCATGCGGGACCCTAGGAGCACGTGAAATTAGACAAAGCACAAAGGATAAAAAAGGTCAGACTTGACTTTATTGCCCAGATTCTATTTTTATCTCCCAGGGATTTTTAATGGGCTTTGCTGGGGACAAACCCCTCCTCTGCCTTTTGTCCCGTTCCTCATTCTTGGAGTGCTGAGGGTGCAGACCCTTCTTCTGTAACTGCTGAGTGCTGAGTTGGGAGCCCTCATACCAGGGGACGAGGGTCAGAACTTCTCCCCAGCAGCCTCCAGGTGACGTTGATTGGCCCCAGGACCCCTGCCTCCCTGCTCGTCCGCCTGAGCACCAGCATTGGAAGTGTTATAGATTCTAATGACCTTTAAGGGTCCAGGAAAGAGATGTGCAGAGACGCTGTGGGGGCCGGTTTCACCCCACCCCACATTTGTTCGGCCACCTTAGGCTGACCGTTTCTGCCAGCCTAGATGCTCTGACCAGTAGTCTGCTCTTTCTTCAATTAGGCCCCTGAATTAACGTAAAAACAGCACCAGGTGTCAGAGCCCTGCCCGCTCAACTCCCAGACAGTCCAGGGTCAGTGGTGATCAAGGACCATGATGGCCACTGAGTCAACAGCCTTTTGAAGTAAACAGGAGTCCAGCCGGTCTTATTGGCCACCATCATCACGGTGTCTGTAGGCTTTTCTATGGTGACAGTGTGATATACGGTTCCCCCGCCAAGATTATTAGCTCCCCTCCGGGTGCAGGAAGTCCTGCAAGCAGTAGTCTACTCCTTCGGGACACACTATTGTTGTTTTATGAGAGAAACTCCAGGTCAAGTGATGTTCACACGAGTCGTCATGGTGCCCTGTTGCCCCCGGTTATCTCTCTGGATGTTGGAGTTGGAGGGCCTCCTCACTCGAGGTCGGTGTGCCCACGGAGCGAACCCTGCAACTTCAGGGCATGGTTGGTGATTAGGATCACCACGTGGGGTCCTTTTCCCTTAGGAGGGAGGTGGCCTTTTGGGCTGCTGATTTCCAGGTTTTTAGATACCGCCAGTATCTTGGCCAGATGTGGCAGTGGGCCAAGCCCCTTGGTGACTGTAGTTTATCCTACCTGGATGGCATTCTTGCGTTGTTCCATTTCAAGTGGTCCCAGTTTTTGCACTAATTCTCCAATGGCGATTCACCTTTCACCGGGAATGGAAAGGTCAAAGGGTTTAGCTCAATTAGGGAGTTCCAGGGCAAGGGTCTGAATTGACTGCTCTTTCCATTCTTGAAAGGCCACTTCTGGATTCTGTTCAAAAGGATCATCGTCTTTTCCTTTCAGTGTTTCATATAGAGGCCCAGCTAGTAGACTGTAGTTAGGGATCCAGAAGCAGCAAACCCTGGCCTCCCCAGGAACCCCTAAGCTGTCTTCTAGTTTTAGAAAGGGGTAAGGCTGCAAATGGTTTCTTCCCTTTCCTGGGATGGGCTTCTCTGACCTTGTGTGAGAATGAAGCCCAGGCAGGTCACTGCAGTCTGTGATATTTGAGCTTTTTCTTGGACAACTTCTATCCTTTATTGGCTTGGTAGTTCAGAGGCCTCCTTAGTAGGGCTGGCGATCAGAATGTCGTCTGCATATTGAAGGAGGGTTTCCTTTTCCAGAGGTAGAACTTTTCGGTCTTTAGCTAAGCTTTCCCCAAAGATGGTGTGGGAATTTTTGAACCCTTGGGGCAAGACGGCCCGGAAGTATTGTTTTAGTTGTATGTTGAGTCCTGCCACTCACAAGCCAAAATTTCTTGTGACTCTGGGACTAATGGAATACAAAAGAAGGCATCATTGAAGACTAATACAGAATACCATGTCCTGGTGGTTGGTAGAATGACCAGCAGGGTGTAGGAATCAGGAGCAACTGGAGGTATATCCTCGGTGGCTTCACTGACTGTCCTGACATCCTTTACCAGGTCCCCAGCAGCCCATGGGGCTCTCGTGGTCAGGCCAATCCCAGGATATGGAGCTCTCCTGGGCAGGTACCCCACCCCCAACCCAGCCCACGGGGCTCTCATGGTCAGGCCCCTCCCAGGATACAGAGCTACCCTTGCAGGTACCGTGGCAGGGCTGGGCACACAGGAACCATGCACATAGCCCTCATTGAAGAGCACCCCCAGCTCACCTGTCGCTCAGAGCTGACACAGAGCACCTCAGAGCAGGACTTGAACTAACAAACAGCAGCTCCGACAGGTCTGTGACCCTGGGCATCACTCTGTGTGGCCTCCCTCCACCTGGTCTTCCAGAGACTTCCACTGCACCCAGGGCACCAGGCCTCTGTCTCCAACCACCACCCACCCCTCCTCTCCCTGACTCCTGGGTTCCTCTCATTAGGAGAGGGTTTTCTTGAAGTTGTCTCCCACTCATGGGCCAGATAAAATGATTAGAAAACAAGCCAAAGCTGCAGCCCCTTGTCTATCCTGACTCTCAGGAGCCCACACCTGTTCCTTGGACCTGGCCGGTTCAGCAAGTTCCATTTTCTGCAACTGTGAGCCCCTGAGGGGTGATGATTGGCTGACCTGGGCAACCTTACCATGCCGGCCAGCCCTCCCCAGGTGTGCCTGGGTTGAGATCAATATAAATACCACTCCAGGCAGCAAAAGCCCCTGCAGCTGTGCCTGACGCCATTTTCTCTGCCCTGTCAGCAGTCTCGGGGCTGGGCTGGTGGGAGGGAGTGAGAGGCCACGGCTTTGTGGGTGGCCCAGTGTGAGTGGGGCTCTGCTGGACTTTCTGCAGCAGTTGCCAGGCTGCCACCTGCTAAAGAAGAGGATGTGTCACCCATACCTGCTGCTGGAATTTCTCCCTGGGCAGAGGTGAGGAAGGAAAAAAGCAGTGGGGGCAGGGACAGGACGGGTATCTCAGGCAGGGAAATGGAAATCTTCCAGAAGAGCACCCAGGGCCAGGACCATCCTGGCTGGCCTGCAGGCACCAAGTCAGCTGGCGTGCTGTCACTCGTGTGGCTCCATGGCCCTTCCTCTAGGCTTTCAAGTCCTTGTATATATTCAGGTGTTTTACCTGGGAAGGGCGGGAACAGTTCAGCAGCAACTGGCCTGGGGCTCAGCTCACGTTTACTCACAGATGCCTCGGCACGGTGCCCCAGCTTTGCAATGAGGACGCTTGTTGTGTGGGGGCTGCTGGCTGAATGGGAGACGATTCCCCACCACTGACCAACTTCAGAATTGTTTACAACTGGAGCAAGTGCCCTGATACGGTTTTCCTCTGAGTAACTGGTGGGTTCTGTTTTTTTTTTTCTCTTTTTTGTTTTTGGTTCAAGGTAGATTTTATTCCTCTTTTTTGTATTTACAGATATAAGCATGGAAATAATTTATTCATATAAATGTATGTGAAGGGAATAATTGTTTTTTCTGTTTTATTTTTTAAATTTTATTTCTTTTTAATTTTGAATTTTATTTTATATTTTTATACAGCAGCTTCTCATTGGTTATCTATTTTATACATATAAATGTTTACATGCCAATCCCAATCTCTCAACTCCTCCCACCACCACCCCTCCAAGAGCTTTCCCCCCTTGTTGTCCATACGATTGTTGTCTACATCTGTTGCTCTATTTATGCCTTGCAAAACGGTTAATCTGTACAGTTTTTCTAGGTTCCACATATATGCATGAATATACAAGATTTGTTTTTCTCTTTCTGACTTACTTCACTCTGTATGACAGTCTCTAGATCCATCGACGTCTCTACAAATGACCCAATTTCATTCCTTTCATGGCTTAGTAATATTCCATTTTATATATGTACCACATCTTTATGCATTCGTCTGTCTGTGGGCATTTAGGTTGCTTCCATTACCTCGATATTGTAAATAGTGATGCAATGAACATTGCGGTGAATGTCTCTTTTTGATTTATGGTTTTGTCTGGGTATATGTCCAGTCCTGGGATCGCTGTATCATATGGTAATTCTATTATTAGTTTCTTAAGAAACTCCATATTGTTCTCCATAGTGACTGTATCAACTTATATTCCCAACAATAGTGGAAGAGGGTTCCTTTTCTCCACACCCTTTCCAGCATTTGTTGTTTGTAGATTTTCAGATGATGCCCATTCTAACAGGTGTGAGGTGATACCTCATTGTTGAGTCCATTTCGTTGAGCAGGGGGTAGGTCTTGTCTATTACATATTTGGCTTATGGAACGGTATCTGTGCTAATTTCAATCTCTGGTTTTATGCAGCACCCCCTTAACTCACCTTTCCCTTTAAGCAAGCATAAGTTGGTTTTCTAATCTTGAGACCCTGTTCTGTTTTGTAATTCAGTTCATGTGTAGCCAAGTTTACATTCCGTGCATTAGTGATACCTTATGATGTTTCTTTTTCTGTGTGACTTATTTCACTTAGAATCATCATGCCTCAATCCACTCATTATGCTGGTACAGGCCTGGTGACACAGATTTCATTGCTGAGTGGTATTCTGTTGTACGTAAGTACCGCAACTTCTTTATCAATTATTTGTTCTCTGGGATATTTAACTCGTACTGTAGAAGAGGTTCCTGTAAACAGAGCCGTCCCAAATTTTGGGGTGGCTGTGTGTTTTTGATTTTAATTTCCCTAAGCTATAGGACCATAAGTGGAAATGCCCTAGACTCTGTTGCTTTGTTTTTCAGATGTATCAGGAAACACCATACACTTCTCCAGAGTGGCTGTTGGCAATTTACATCCCGCCCATCAGCATAACAAGGCTCCTTTTTCCCCATGGCCTGTCTTGCCTTTCTGGATTTTACACTTTTCTCAGATGGCCCTTTAGACCGGGAGGAAGTGACACTTCATAGTAGTTCGGATTTCCATTGCAAGCTTGCTTGGTTTGCCAAAAAGGGCGTATGTGTTTTTTCCTGAATATATTCAGGAACAAACTCATACGCCCTTTGTTGCCAAGTGCATCATTGTCGATGTTCTGCCTCTTTTCCTATGCTTTAAATGCAATTCCAGTCTACCTCCTGAAATCGGTTTCCTGAAATTCTGCCCCGCTTTCAAGTCCTCTTCGCAGCCTTACTTCAATATATTTTTGGACGTTATCTGTTATTTATAACTCTCCAGGTTTGTGAATTACAGGGCCCCTGAGCTCCTTTCTTCAACTCGCTTTCTTGTGAGCTGGCCGCAAACCCGCAAGACTGCTTCAGGCCCTAATCTGCTTCTGGCAGGGCACGCTGAGCCTTTGGTTAATTTCTCTTCCTGGTGGGAAATGAGTGTTAAATATACCCGTCCAGACACCTACCTCACTCTCAACCCCTTGGTGATGTGGGTCCTCTGGTTTGTGGCCACCTTTGCTGGGTTCCTCACCTTTCGATGATGTGGCCCCACTAGTGTGAGGACACTCCTGCTTGGTTCTCATCCACGTGGTTATGTGGACCCCCTGGTGAGAGTCTGTTCCTGGCTTTGTTCCTCACCCACCTGTGAGGGAGACCCTCTGCTGATAGGTCACTCCTGCATGGCTGGCACACATTGCCTTGGTGAAGTCAGCCGTGTGGTGGCAGTTGGAGCGTGCTGGGAATCTCCTCCCCCCGGTGATGAGGACCCTCTTGCGTCAGGCCCTAACTGCTGGACTCACCAACTTTTCTTAGGGAGCCCGGTGATGCTTTGGCACTCCTCTTAGGATCCCATCTCCATGGGGTTGTGGGCCTTCTGCTCTGAGGTCCCAACGGCTGGGTTGTTCACATTTTCATGATGTGGGCTCTCTGGTGTTCACAGAAGCCTGGATCCCATAGCCTCTGTGCTCTTGGCCGCCTGCTGGGAGGTTCCAACTGCTGGATTCCTCACTTTTTTAATTTTTTGGGCCCTCTGTTGTGAGGATCCTCCTGCCTGCCTCACTCCCATCCCCTTCGTGATGTGTGTCGTCTGGTTTGAGGCCACATGTGCTGGGTTCCTCACCTTTCGATGATGTGGGACCAATGGTCTTAGGAGACTCCTGCCTGGTTCACAACCCCTTGGTGATGTGGGCCCTCTGTTGAGAGTCTGATCCTGGCTGGGTTCCTCACCCATCTGTGAGGTAGGCCGTCTGATGTGAGGTCACTCCTGCCTGGCTTGCTCACCTCGCCTTGTGGACATGAGCCCTCTGGTGGCACTTGGAGCCTGCTGGGAGCCTCCTCTCCTCGGTGATGAGGGCCCTCTGGCATCAGGCCTTACCTGCTGGGCTCCCCACATTTTGTGATGTGCGCCCAGTGGTGCGAGGACACTCCAGCCAGGTTCACATCCCCATTGGGATGTGGGCCTTCTGCTCTGAGGTCCCAAAGCCTGGGTTGCTCACAGTTTCATGATGTGGGCTCTCTGGTATTAGTTCACTCCTGCCTGCATCCCATAGCTTCTGTGCTCTGGGCCGCCTGCTGGGAGGTTCCAACTGCTGGATTCCTCACCTTTCTTATTCTTTGGGCCCTCTGATTTTAGGCTACTCCTGCCTGCCTCACTCCCATTCCCTTTGTGATATGTGTCCTCTGATTTGAGGCCACATGTGCTGGGTTCCGCACCTTTCGATGATGTGACCCCACTGGAGGGAAGACAGTCCTGACTGGTTCCCATCCCCTTGCTGATGTGGGCCCTCAGGTGAGAGTCTGATCCTGGCTGGGTTCCTCACCCTTCTGTGAGGTGGGCCCTCTGCTGTGAGGTCAATCATGCCTGTCTGGCACACATCACCTTGGCGACGTGGGCCCTCTGTTGGCACATGGAACCTGCTGGGAGCCTCCTGCCCTCGGTGATGACGGCCCTCTAGCATCAGGCTCTAACTGCTGGGCTCCCCACGTTTTCTGATGTGAGCCCAGTGATGCCAGGACACTCCTGTCAGGTTCCCATCCCCATGGGGATGTGGGCTTTCTGCTCTGAGGTCCCAATGCCTGGGTTGCTCACAGTTTCATGATGTGGGCTCTCTGCTGTTAGTTCACTCCTGCCTGCATCCCATAGCTTCTGTGCTCTCGGCCGCCTGCTGGGAGGTTCCAAATGCTGGATTCCTCACTTTTTTTATTCTTTGGGCCCTCTGTTTTTAGGCTACTCCTACCTGCCTCACTCCCATCCCCTTTGTGATGTATGTCCTCTGATATGAGGCCACATGTGCTGGGTTCCTCACCTTTCGATGATGTGGCCCCACTGGTGGGAGGACAGTCCTGACTGGTTCCCATCCCCTTGGTGTTGTGGGCCCTCTGGTGAGAGTCTCATCCTGCCTCGGTTCCTCACCCTTCTGTGAGATAGGCCCTCTGCTGTGAGGTCACTACTGCCTGGCTGGCGCATGCCACCTTGTAGACGTGGGCCCTCTGTTGGCAGTTGGAACCTGCTGGGAGTCTCCTCCCCTCAGTTATGAGGGCCCCCTGGCATCAGGCCCTAACTGCTGGGCTCCTAACATTTTCTGATATGTGCTAAGTGGTGCAAAGCCACTCCTGCCAGGTTCCCATCCCAATGGGGATGTGGGCCTTCTGTTCTGAGGTCCCAACAGCTGGGCTGCTCACAGGTTCATGATGTGGGCCCTCTGCTGTGAGTTCACTGCGGCCTGGATCCCATAGCCTCGGTGCTCTGGGCCACTTGCTGGGAGGTTCCAACTGCTGGATTCCTCAACTTTTATATTCTATGGACCCTGTGTTGTGAGGCCAGTCCTGCCAGCCTCATTCCGAACCCCTTGGTGATGTGGTTCCTCTGGTTTGAGGACACATGTGCTGGGATCCTCACCTTTCGATGATGTTGTCCCACTGGTGTGGGGACACTCCTGCCTGGTTCCCATCCCCTTGGTGATGTGGGCCCTCTGGTGAGAGTCTGATCCTGGCTGTGTTCCTCACCCTTCTGTGAGGTGGGCCCTCTGCTGTGAGGTCACTCCTGCCAGGCTGGCACACATCACCTTGGCGACGTTGGCCCTCTGGTGGCAGCTGGAGCCTGCTGGGAGCCTCCTCCTCTCGGTGATGAGTGCCCTCTAGCGTCAGGCCCTAACTTCTGAGCACCCCACGTTTTCTGATGTGAGCCCAGTGATGCCAGGACACTCCTGTCATGTTCCCATCACCATGGGGATGTGGGCCTTCTGCTCTGAGGTCCCAATGTCTGGGTTGCTCACAGTTTCATGATGTGGGCTGTCTGGTGTTAGTTCACTCTGGCCTGGTTCCTCTAGCCTCTGTGCTCTGGGCCGCCTGCTGGGAGGTTCCAACTGCTGGATTCCTCACCTTTCTTATTTTTGGGCCCTCTGTTATGAGGCTCCTCCTGCCTGCCTCACTCCCAGCCCCTTGGTGATGGGTGTCCTATGGTTTGAAGCCACATGTTCTGGGTTCCTCACCTTTAGATGATGTGGCCCTACTCATGTGAGGACACTCCTGCCTGGTTCCAATCCATTTGGTGATGTGGGCCCTCTGGTGCGAGTCTGATCCTGACTGGGTTCGTCACACTTCTCTGAGGTGGGCCCTCTGCTGTGAGGTCATTCGTGCCTGGTTGGCACACATCGCCTTGGTGACGTCAGCCCTCTGGTGGCAGTTGGAGCCTGCTGGGAGCCTCCTTCCCTTGGTGATGAGGGTCCTCTGGCGTCAGGCCCTAACTGCTGGTCGCCCAAAATTTTCTGATACGTTCTCAGTGGTGCGAGGACACTCCTACCAGAATTCCATCCCCATGGGGATGTGGGCCTCCTGCTCTGAGGTCCCAATGGCTGGGTTGCTCAGTTTCATGACATGGGCCCTCTTCTGTGAGTTCACTGTGGCCTGGATCCCATGGCCTCGGTGCTCTGGGCCGCCTGCTGGGAGGTTCCAACTGCTGGATTCCTCACTTTTTTATTCTATGGGCCCAGTGTTGTGAGGCTACTCCTGCCTGCCTCACTCCGAGGTCCTTGGTGATGTGGGTCCTCTGGTTTGAGGACACATGTGCTGAGTACCTCAGCTTTTGATGATGTGGCCCCACTGATGTGAAGACACTCCTGCCTGGTTCCCATCCCCTTGGTGATGTGGGCCCTCTGGTGAGAGTCTGATGTTGGCTGGGTTTCTCACCCTTCTGTGAGGTGGGACCTCTGCTGTGAGGTAACTCCTGCCTGGCATGCTCACGTTGCCTTGGCAATGTGAGCCCTCAGGTGGCAGTTGGAGCCTGCTGGGAATCTCCTCCCCTCAGGTATGAGAGCTCTGGATAAAACACATATGCCCTTTTTTGCCAAGTGCATTATTTTCCAAGTTCTGTCTCTTTTCCTATGCTTTAAGAGCTACTCCCGTGTACGTTCTGAAATCAGTTTCCAGCAATTCTGCCCCGCATTCAAGTCCTCTTCGCAGCCTTACTTCAGTATAATTTTGGATGATAGCTGTCATTTATAACTCCGCAGGTTTCTGAATTACAGTGCCCCTGAGCTCCTTTCTTCAACTCGCTTTCTTGTGAGCTGGCCGCAACACCGCAGGATCTCCTCAGGCCCTAATCTAGTTCCAGCATGGCACGCGGAGCCTTTGGTTCATTTATCGTCCTGGTGGGAAATGAGAGTTAAATTTGCCCGTCCAGACACCTACAGATAGTCTCCCATTGCTTCTCCTTATTGCTGTTCATCTTCCGAAGAAATTGCAAACTGGGCCAAACAGGAGGTTAAAGGCACTGACTCTCCAAGTGGGGAGAGTGTTAGTAAAGCGTCTGGAATGTTGCACCCGAGTACCAGGGGACGAAAACTGAGACACATTTGAACACGTTTCCCGATCACACGGTTGATCATACTCTGGGGTCCACATGCATGTTTTAGCTGAAGGAAGAATCCCTTAAACCTGGAGAGTTGAGACCCATGGAATGGGTACCATGCAATATGACTTCAAAGGGTCTGCATTTGCTCACCGAACCTCACCAATCCTATCACTGCTGCGTTTATGCCACTGTACACACGCTTGATTCTCTTTCGGAGACATATAAATCCTTAGGTTTTAAGATTCTTACTAGTCAGGTATATTCTTAGGCGTTTAATGTGGGGTGTGGAGTCCACTTCGTTGAGCAAGGAGTAGCTCTTGTCTATTACATATTTGGCTTATGGAACGGTATCTGTGCTAATTTCAATCTCTGGTTTTATGCAGCACCCCAACTCACCTTTCCACTGAAACAAGCATAAGTTGGTTTTCTACATTTGACACCCTGTTCTGTTTTGTAATTCAGTTCCTGTGTAGCCAAGTTTACATTCCGTGTAGTAGTGATATCTTATGATGTTTCTTTTTCTGTGTGATTTATTTCACTTAGAATCATTGTACCTGAATCCACTCATTATGCTGCTACGGGCCTGATGACATAGATTTCATTGCTGAGTGATATTGCATTGTACGTAAGTACCACAACTTCTTTATCCATTTTTCGCTTTCTGTGATATTGAACTTCTACCGTAAACGAGGTTCTTGTAAACAGAGCCATCCCAAACTTTGGGGTGGCTGTGTCTTTTTGATTTTAATTTCCCTAAGCTATAGGACCATAAGTGGAAGTGCCCTAGGCTCTGTTGCTTTGTTTTTTAGATGTTTCAGGAAACACCATACACTTCTCCAGAGTGGCTGTTGGCAATTTACATCCCGCCCATCAGCATAACAAGGCTCCCAGTTCTCCATGCCAAGTCCTGCCTTTCTGGATATTACACTTTCTTCAGATGGCCCTTTTGACCGGGGGGCAGTGAGACTTCATTGTAGTGTAGATTTCCTTTGCAAGCCTGCTTGGTTGGCCAAAAAGGGCGTATGCGTTTTTTCCTGAATATATTCAGGAAAGAACACATACGCCCTTTTTGGCCAAGTGCATCATTGTGGACGTTCTGCCTCTTTTCCTATGCTTTACATGCAATTCCCGTCTACCTCCTGAAATCGGTTTCCTGCAATTCTGCCCCGCTTTCAAGTCCTCTTGGCAGCCTTACTTCAATATATTTTTGGACGATAGCTGTCATTTATAACTCTGCAGGTTTGTGAATTACAGTGACCCTGAGCTCCTTTCTTCAACTCGCTTTCTTGTGAGCTGGCCGCAACACCGCAGGATTGCTTCAGGCCCTAGTGTGGTTCCGGCACGGCACGCTGAGCCTTTGGTTAATTCCTCTTTCTGGTGGGAAATGAGAGTTAAATTTGCCCGTCCAGACACCTCCAGCTAGTTTCTCATTGGTTCTCCCTATTCCTGTACATTTTCCGCAGAAATTGCAAACTGGGCCAAACAGGAGTTTAAAGACACTGACTCTCCAAGTGGGGAGAGTGTTAGTAAAGCGTCTTGAATGTTGCACCCGAGTACGAGGGGACGAAAACTGAGACACATTTGAACACGTTTCCCGATCACACGGTGGATCATACTCTGTGTTCCACATGCATGTTTCAGCTGAAGGAAGAATCCCTTAAACCTGGAGAGTTGAGACCCATGGAATGGGTACCATGCAGTATGACTTCAAAGGGTCTGCATTTGCTCACCGAACCTCACCAATCCTATCACTGCTGCGTTTATGCCGCTGTACACACGCTTGATTCTCTTTCGGAGACATATAAATCCGTAGGCTTTAATATTCTTACTAGTCAGGTATATTCTTAGGCGTTTAATATGGGGTGTTGATTCCACTTCGATGAGCAAGGAGTAGCTCTTGTCTATTACATATTTGGCTTATGGAACGGTATCTGTGCTAATTTCAATCTCTGGTTTCATGCAGCACCCCAACTCACCTTTCCCCTCAAGCAAGCATAAGTTGGTTTTCTACATTTGAGACCCTGTTCTGTTTTGTAATTCAGTTCCTGTGTAGCCAAGTTTACATTCCGTGTAGTAGTGATATCTTATGATGTTTCTTTTTCTGTGTGACTTATTTCACTTAGAATCATCATACCTGAATCCACTCATTATGCTGCTACGGGCCTGATGACATAGATTTCATTGCTGAGTGATATTGCATTGTACGTAAGTAGCACAACTTCTTTATCCATTTCTCGCTTTTTGCGATATTGAACTTGTACCGTAAACGAGGTTCTTGTAAACAGAGCCGTCCCAAACTTTGGGGTGACTGTGTCTTTTTGAATTTAATTTCCCTAAGCTATAGGACCATAAGTGGAAGTGCCCTAGGCTCTGTTGCTTTGTTTTTTTGATGTTTCAGGAAACACCATACACTTCTCCAGAGTGGCTGTTGGCAATTTACATCCCGCCCATCAGCATAACAAGGCTCCCAGTTCTCCATGGCCTGTCCTGCCTTTCTGGATTTTACACTTTTTTCAGATGGCCCTTTTGACCGGGCGGCAGTGAGACTTCATTGTAGTGCAGATATCCTTTGCAAGCTTGCTTGGTTGGCCAAAAAGGGCGTATGCGTTTTTTCCTGAATATATTCAGGAAAAAACGCATACGCCCTTTTTGGCCAAGTGCATCATTGTGGACGTTCTGCCTCTTTTCCTATGCTTTACATGCAATTCCCGTCTACCTCCTGAAATCGGTTTCCTGCAATTCTGCCCCGCTTTCAAGTCCTCTTGGCAGCCTTACTTCAATATATTTTTGGACGATAGCTGTCATTTATAACTCTGCAGGTTTGTGAATTACAGTGCCCCTGAGCTCCTTTCTTCAACTCGCTTTCTTGTGAGCTGGCCGCAACACCGCAGGATTGCTTCAGGCCCTAGTGTGGTTCCGGCACGGCATGCTGAGTCTTTGGTTAATTCCTCTTCCTGGTGGGAAATGAGAGTTAAATTTGCCCGTCCAGACACCTCCAGCTAGTTTCTCATTGGTTCTCCCTATTGCTGTACATTTTCCGCAGAAATTGCAAACTGGGCCATACAGGAGGTTAAAGGCACTGACTCTCCAAGTGGGGAGAGTGTTAGTAAAGCGTCTGGAGTGTTGCACCCGAGTACCAGGGGACGAAAACTGAGACACATTTGAACACGTTTCCCGATCACACGTTGGATCATACTCTGGGTTCCACATGCATGTTTTAGCTGAAGGAAGAATCCCTTAAACCTGGAGAGTTGAGACCCATGGAATGGGTACCATGCAATATGACTTCAAAGAGTCTGCATTTGCTCACCGAACCTCACCAATCCTATCACTGCTGCGTTTATGCCGCTGTACACACGCTTGATTCTCTTTCGGAGACATATAAATCCGTAGGTTTTAAGATTATTTCTAGTCAGGTATATTCTTAGGCGTTTAATATGGGGTGTTGAGTCCACTTCGTTCAGCAAGGAGTAGCTCTTGTCTATTGCATATTTGGCTTATGGAACGGTATCTGTGCTAATTTCAATCTCTGGTTTCATGCAGCACCCCAACTCACCTTTCCCCTTAAGCAAGCATAAGTTGGTTTTCTACATATGAGACCCTGTTCTGTTTTGTAATTCAGTTCCTGTGTAGCCAAGTTTACATTCCGTGTATTGGTGACATCTTATGATGTTTCTTTTTCTCTGTGACTTATTTCACTTAGAATCATCGTACCTGAATCCACTCATTATGCTGCTACGGGCCTGATGACATAGATTTCATTGCTGAGTGATATTGCATTGTACGTAAGTACCACAACTTCTTTATCCATTTTTCGCTTTCTGTGATATTGAACTTGTACCATAAACGAGGTTCTTGTAAACAGAGCCGTCCCAAACTTTTGGGTGGCTGTGTCTTTTTTATTTTAATTTCCCTAAGCTATAGGACCATAAGTGGAAGTGCCCTAGGCTCTGTTGCTTTGTTTTTTAGATGTTTCAGGAAACACCATACACTTCTCCAGAGTGGCTGTTGGCAATTTACATCCCGCCCACCAGCATAACAAGGCTCCCAGTTCTCCATGGCCTGTCTTGCCTTTCTGGATTTTACACTTTTTTCAGATGGCCCTTTTGACCGGGGGGCAGTGAGACTTCATTGTAGTGCAGATTTCCTTTGCAAGCTTGCTTGGTTGGCCAAAAAGGGCGTATGCGTTTTTTCCTGAATATATTCAGGAAAAAACGCATACGCCCTTTTTGGCCAAATGCATCATTGTGGACGTTCTGCCTCTTTTCCTATGCTTTACATGCAATTCCTGTCTACCTCCTGAAATCGGTTTCCTGCAATTCTGCCCCGCTTTCAAGTCCTCTTGGCAGCCTTACTTCAATATATTCCACCTTTTTGTTTTGTAATTTATTTCATGTGTAGCCATTTTGGATTCCACCTTTAAGTGATATCTTATGATATGTGTCTTTTTCTTTTTGAATTATGTCACTTAGAATGATCATACGTAACTCCTCCGGAGTTGTTACAACTGGCCATATTTCATTGATTTCCAGGCTGAGTAATATTCCACTCTACATAAGTACCACATCTCTATCCATTTTTTCCCTCCAGAGACATTTAAGTTATATCCTAGTCGAGGATCTTTTAAACAGAGAGGCAGTAAACATTGGGGTGCCTGTGTCCTCTCGATTTTTGTTTTTCCCAAGATATACGCCCATGAGTGCAAGTGCCCTATGCTCTGTAGCTCATTTTTTAGATGCTTCAGTAAACACAATACACTTCTCCAGAATGGCCGTTGGCCATATACATTTCCACTATAAGCCTCACAGGGCTCCCTCTTCTCCTTGCCCTGTCCTGCATTTCCGGTGTTTACACTTTATGAGGATGGCTCTTCTGACTGATGCGAAGTGATATCTTTTGTAATATTGATTTCCAGTGCCCACCTGTTTGGTTGGCTAAAAAAGTGTATGCCCTTTTCTTGAATATATGCAGAAAAAAACGCATACAGCCTTTTTGGCCAACTGCAATGTTGGCAATGTTCAGCCCCTTTTCTTGTGCTTAATGGCGAGTCCTTTCTACCTCCTCAAATCCCTTTCCTGCCATTCTCCCTTGCTTACCAATCCTTTTCTCTGACTTTCCTCAAGACATTTTTCAGTGATAGATATTTTCAACTCTGCAGTTTCATGAATTTTACTGCCCCTGAGTTCCATTGTTCAACTTGTGTTTATGGGAACTGGCCACAAAGCAGTGGGATTTCCTCAAGCCCTATACTGTTTCCATAGGCAACCCTAGCCTTTGGTCAATTCGTCTTCCTGATTGGAAATTAGAGTGACATGTGCCTGTCTGAACACCTAGGACTTGTCTCTCATTGTTCCTCATCCTTCCGCTTCATCCTCTGGACAAATTCCAAACTGTACGCAACAGGATGTTGACAGTGCTGACATCTCCAAGTGGGGAGACTGTTAGTAAAGACGCTGGAGGGGTGAACCCGAGCACCAGGAGATGAGGAGATGAGATGCCTTTTCCAAACTCTTCCCGATCAGACGGTATACCATCCTCTGGGTGTGACAGACATGTTTTAGCAGTAGGAAGAGTCCCATTCATGTAAGGAGAACACCAGGGCTTTTTCAAAATCAGTGTCTCCCCGAAACCCAAACTGGGGAGTTTTTTAAGCTACGGCTACACATATGTTCATTAAGGGCCTTGGGAAGTAGGCAGAGTCCAAACTTTAGATGACTGAAGTCTTCAGGGTCAGAAGCACTCACCACCGGCTTCCCTTAGGTTACACTTTAACTGTCATTGATAGATGATGTCAATAAAAATATCTATTCTTTTTCCGATTATTTCCCCTTATAGGTTATTGCACAATATTGAGTGTAGTTCCCTGTGCTATACAGTAGTTCCTTGTTGATGATCTATTTTATACATAGCAGTGTGTATGTGTTAATTCCAAACTGTTAATTTATCCCTCCTCCCACCTTTCCCCTTTGGTAATAATAAATTATAAGATTTTATACTTCTCAGAAATGGGGGAGCTGAAAGAGAGGTATCATTTTCAATGGAAAAGCATTTAAAACAAGATTGAAGCTTTAACCAAGATTATTAGATGTACATCCTTGGAAAGAAATCACTTCATTTCTCTAATATTGACCTGACAAATAAGACAAACCTTTTCACTGAACTTGCTTATAATAAAGTGATGGAAATATCAAATGGAAGTGTTAGAAACATCTTATTTTACCCGAGCCTTATAAACTGTTCTATGTTAACTACAGTTTGGCTCACACATCTGTTCATTGAAGTTACAATAGTCTCAATTTCTGTTACTGATCCTCCAGAGTGGACCCCAACAAGGGTCCCCCTGCCCAGTGTCATTGGGGCCAACAGATCGAGACTGAGTTTGGTTCCCAAGCAAAGGAAACTTTATATTTTCATCAGAGAATGGAGAGGTGAGAGCATGCACTACCCCGTGGGCTGTGGGCTGGGCTGCTGTGTAGAGATCCTGTCAGAGTCAGTGAGAGGGAGGGGGCGGAGCTCTCAAGGGCCGGGTTGGCTGCAGCTCAGGCTCTATATCTCGGAGTCTGCACTGGGCCCCAGGAGCTGAGGTGTCGACCCAGCCATTCTGCACCAGGAAATCTGGTCTGAAGTGCCGGGTGTGGAACCTCTGTATGCGGGACCCTAGGAGCACGTGAAATTAGACAAAGCACAAAGGATAAAAAAGGTCAGACTTGACTTTATTGCCCACATTCTATTTTTATCTCCCAGGGATTTTTAATGGGCTTTGCTGGGGACAAACCCCTCCTCTGTCTTTTGTCCCGTTCCTCATTCTTGGAGTGCTGAGGGTGCAGACCCTTCTTCTGTAACTGCTGAGTGCTGAGTTGGGAGCCCTCATACCAGGGGACGAGGGTCAGAACTTCTCCCCAGCAGCCTCCAGGTGACGTTGATTGGCCCCAGGACCCCTGCCTCCCTGCTCGTCCGCCTGAGCACCAGCATTGGAAGTGTTATAGATTCTAATGACCTTTAAGGGTCCAGGAAAGAGATGTGCAGAGACGCTGTGGGGGCCGGTTTCACCCCGCCCCACATTTGTTCGGCCACCTTAGGCTGACCGTTTCTGCCAGCCTAGATGCTCTGACCAGTAGTCTGCTCTTTCTTCAATTAGGCCCCTGAATTAACGTAAAAACAGCACCAGGTGTCAGAGCCCTGCCCGCTCAACTCCCAGACAGTCCAGGGTCAGTGGTGATCAAGGACCATGATGGCCACTGAGTCAACAGCCTTTTGAAGTAAACAGGAGTCCAGCCGGTCTTATTGGCCACCATCATCACGGTGTCTGTAGGCTTTTCTATGGTGACGGTGTGATATACGGTTCCCCCGCCAAGATTATTAGCTCCCCTCTGGGTGCAGGAAGTCCTGCAAGCAGTAGTCTACTCCTTCGGGACACACTATTGTTGTTTTATGAGAGAAACTCCAGGTCAAGTGATGTTCACACGAGTCGTCATGGTGCCCTGTTGCCCCCGGTTATCTCTCTGGATGTTGGAGTTGGAGGGCCTCCTCACTCGAGGTCGGTGTGCCCACGGAGCGAACCCTGCAACTTCAGGGCATGGTTGGTGATTAGGATCACCACGTGGGGTCCTTTTCCCTTAGGAGGGAGGTGGCCTTTTGGGCTGCTGATTTCCAGGTTTTTAGATACCGCCAGTATCTTGGCCAGATGTGGCAGTGGGCCAAGCCCTTTGGTGACTGTAGTTTATCCTACCTGGATGGCATTCTTGCGTTGTTCCATTTCAAGTGGTCCCAGTTTTTGCACTAATTCTCCAATGGCGATTCACCTTTCACCGGGAATGGAAAGGTCAAAGGGTTTAGCTCAATTAGGGAGTTCCAGGGCAAGGGTCTGAATTGACTGCTCTTTCCATTCTTGAAAGGCCACTTCTGGATTCTGTTCAAAAGGATCATCATCTTTTCCTTTCAGTGTTTCATATAGAGGCCCAGCTAGTAGACTGTAGTTAGGGATCCAGAAGCAGCAAACCCTGGCCTCCCCAGGAACCCCTAAGCTGTCTTCTAGTTTTAGAAAGGGGTAAGGCTGCAAATGGTTTCTTCCCTTTCCTGGGATGGGCTTCTCTGACCTTGTGTGAGAATGAAGCCCAGGCAGGTCACTGCAGTCTGTGATATTTGAACTTTTTCTTGGACAACTTCTATCCTTTATTGGCTTGGTAGTTCAGAGGCCTCCTTAGTAGGGCTGGCGATCAGAATGTCGTCTGCATATTGAAGGAGGGTTTCCTTTTCCAGAGGTAGAACTTTTCGGTCTTTAGCTAAGCTTTCCCCAAAGATGGTGTGGGAATTTTTGAACCCTTGGGGCAAGACGGCCCGGAAGTATTGTTTTAGTTGTATGTTGAGTCCTGCCACTCACAAGCCAAAATTTCTTGTGACTCTGGGACTAATGGAATACAAAAGAAGGCATCATTGAAGACTAATACAGAATACCATGTCCTGGTGGTTGGTAGAATGACCAGCAGGGTGTAGGAATCAGGAGCAACTGGAGGTATATCCTCGGTGGCTTCACTGACTGTCCTGACATCCTTTACCAGGTCCCCAGCAGCCCATGGGGCTCTCGTGGTCAGGCCAATCCCAGGATATGGAGCTCTCCTGGGCAGGTACCCCACCCCCAACCCAGCCCACGGGGCTCTCATGGTCAGGCCCCTCCCAGGATACAGAGCTACCCTTGCAGGTACCGTGGCAGGGCTGGGCACACAGGAACCGTGCACATAGCCCTCATTGAAGAGCACCCCCAGCTCACCTGTCGCTCAGAGCTGACACAGAGCACCTCAGAGCAGGACTTGAACTAACAAACAGCAGCTCCGACAGGTCTGTGACCCTGGGCATCACTCTGTGTGGCCTCCCTCCACCTGGTCTTCCAGAGACTTCCACTGCACCCAGGGCACCAGGCCTCTGTCTCCAACCACCACCCACCCCTCCTCTCCCTGACTCCTGGGTTCCTCTCATTAGGAGAGGGTTTTCTTGAAGTTGTCTCCCACTCATGGGCCAGATAAAATGATTAGAAAACAAGCCAAAGCTGCAGCCCCTTGTCTATCCTGACTCTCAGGAGCCCACACCTGTTCCTTGGACCTGGCTGGTTCAGCAAGTTCCATTTTCTGCAACTGTGAGCCCCTGAGGGGTGATGATTGGCTACCTGGGCAGCCTTACCATGCCGGCCAGCCCTCCCCAGGTGTGCCTGGGTTGAGATCAATATAAATACCACTCCAGGCAGCAAAAGCCCCTGCAGCTGTGCCTGACGCCATTTTCTCTGCCCTGTCAGCAGTCTCGGGGCTGGGCTGGTGGGAGGGAGTGAGAGGCCACGGCTTTGTGGATGGCCCAGTGTGAGTGGGGCTCTGCTGGACTTTCTGCAGCAGTTGCCAGGCTGCCACCTGCTAAAGAAGAGGATGTGTCACCCATACCTGCTGCTGGAATTTCTCCCTGGGCAGAGGTGAGGAAGGAAAAAAGCAGTGGGGGCAGGGACAGGACGGGTATCTCAGGCAGGGAAATGGAAATCTTCCAGAAGAGCACCCAGGGCCAGGACCATCCTGGCTGGCCTGCAGGCACCAAGTCAGCTGGCATGCTGTCACTCGTGTGGCTCCATGGCCCTTCCTCTAGGCTTTCAAGTCCTTGTATATATTCAGGTGTTTTACCTGGGAAGGGCGGGAACAGTTCAGCAGCAACTGGCCTGGGGCTCAGCTCACGTTTACTCACAGATGCCTCGGCACGGTGCCCCAGCTTTGCAATGAGGACGCTTGTTGTGTGGGGGCTGCTGGCTGAATGGGAGACGATTCCCCACCACTGACCAACTTCAGAATTGTTTACAACTGGAGCAAGTGCCCTGATACGGTTTTCCTCTGAGTAACTGGTGGGTTCTGTTTTTTTTTTCTCTTTTTTGTTTTTGGTTCAAGGTAGATTTTATTCCTCTTTTTTGTATTTACAGATATAAGCATGGAAATAATTTATTCATATAAATGTATGTGAAGGGAATAATTGTTTTTTCTGTTTTATTTTTTAAATTTTATTTCTTTTTAATTTTGAATTTTATTTTATATTTTTATACAGCAGGTTCTCATTGGTTATCTATTTTATACATATAAATGTTTACATGCCAATCCCAATCTCTCAACTCCTCCCACCACCACCCCTCCAAGAGCTTTCCCCCCTTGTTGTCCATACGATTGTTGTCTACATCTGTTGCTCTATTTATGCCTTGCAAAACGGTTAATCTGTACAGTTTTTCTAGGTTCCACATATATGCATGAATATACAAGATTTGTTTTTCTCTTTCTGACTTACTTCACTCTGTATGACAGTCTCTAGATCCATCGACGTCTCTACAAATGACCCAATTTCATTCCTTTCATGGCTTAGTAATATTCCATTTTATATATGTACCACATCTTTATGCATTCGTCTGTCTGTGGGCATTTAGGTTGCTTCCATTACCTCGATATTGTAAATAGTGATGCAATGAACATTGCGGTGAATGTCTCTTTTTGATTTATGGTTTTGTCTGGGTATATGTCCAGTCCTGGGATCGCTGTATCATATGGTAATTCTATTATTAGTTTCTTAAGAAACTCCATATTGTTCTCCATAGTGACTGTATCAACTTATATTCCCAACAATAGTGGAAGAGGGTTCCTTTTCTCCACACCCTTTCCAGCATTTGTTGTTTGTAGATTTCCAGATGATGCCCATTCTAACAGGTGTGAGGTGATACCTCATTGTTGAGTCCATTTCGTTGAGCAGGGGGTAGGTCTTGTCTATTACATATTTGGCTTATGGAACGGTATCTGTGCTAATTTCAATCTCTGGTTTTATGCAGCACCCCCTTAACTCACCTTTCCCTTTAAGCAAGCATAAGTTGGTTTTTTAATCTTGAGACCCTGTTCTGTTTTGTAATTCAGTTCATGTGTAGCCAAGTTTACATTCCGTGCATTAGTGATACCTTATGATGTTTCTTTTTCTGTGTGACTTATTTCACTTAGAATCATCATGCCTCAATCCACTCATTATGCTGGTACAGGCCTGGTGACACAGATTTCATTGCTGAGTGGTATTCTGTTGTACGTAAGTACCGCAACTTCTTTATCAATTATTTGTTCTCTGGGATATTTAACTCGTACTGTAGAAGAGGTTCCTGTAAACAGAGCCGTCCCAAATTTTGGGGTGGCTGTGTCTTTTTGATTTTAATTTCCCTAAGCTATAGGACCATAAGTGGAAATGCCCTAGACTCTGTTGCTTTGTTTTTCAGATGTATCAGGAAACACCATACACTTCTCCAGAGTGGCTGTTGGCAATTTACATCCCGCCCATCAGCATAACAAGGCTCCTTTTTCCCCATGGCCTGTCTTGCCTTTCTGGATTTTACACTTTTCTCAGATGGCCCTTTAGACCGGGGGGAAGTGACACTTCATAGTAGTTCGGATTTCCATTGCAAGCTTGCTTGGTTTGCCAAAAAGGGCATATGTGTTTTTTCCTGAATATATTCAGGAACAAACTCATACGCCCTTTGTTGCCAAGTGCATCATTGTCGATGTTCTGCCTCTTTTCCTATGCTTTAAATGCAATTCCAGTCTACCTCCTGAAATCGGTTTCCTGAAATTCTGCCCCGCTTTCAAGTCCTCTTCGCAGCCTTACTTCAATATATTTTTGGACGTTATCTGTTATTTATAACTCTCCAGGTTTGTGAATTACAGGGCCCCTGAGCTCCTTTCTTCAACTCGCTTTCTTGTGAGCTGGCCGCAAACCCGCAAGACTGCTTCAGGCCCTAATCTGCTTCTGGCAGGGCACGCTGAGCCTTTGGTTAATTTCTCTTCCTGGTGGGAAATGAGTGTTAAATATACCCGTCCAGACACCTACCTCACTCTCAACCCCTTGGTGATGTGGGTCCTCTGGTTTGTGGCCACCTTTGCTGGGTTCCTCACCTTTCGATGATGTGGCCCCACTAGTGTGAGGACACTCCTGCTTGGTTCTCATCCACGTGGTTATGTGGACCCCCTGGTGAGAGTCTGTTCCTGGCTTTGTTCCTCACCCACCTGTGAGGGAGACCCTCTGCTGATAGGTCACTCCTGCATGGCTGGCACACATTGCCTTGGTGAAGTCAGCCGTGTGGTGGCAGTTGGAGCGTGCTGGGAATCTCCTCCCCCCGGTGATGAGGACCCTCTTGCGTCAGGCCCTAACTGCTGGACTCACCAACTTTTCTTAGGGAGCCCGGTGATGCTTTGGCACTCCTCTTAGGATCCCATCTCCATGGGGTTGTGGGCCTTCTGCTCTGAGGTCCCAACGGCTGGGTTGTTCACATTTTCATGATGTGGGCTCTCTGGTGTTCACAGAAGCCTGGATCCCATAGCCTCTGTGCTCTTGGCCGCCTGCTGGGAGGTTCCAACTGCTGGATTCCTCACTTTTTTAATTTTTTGGGCCCTCTGTTGTGAGGATCCTCCTGCCTGCCTCACTCCCATCCCCTTCGTGATGTGTGTCGTCTGGTTTGAGGCCACATGTGCTGGGTTCCTCACCTTTCGATGATGTGGGACCAATGGTCTTAGGAGACTCCTGCCTGGTTCACAACCCCTTGGTGATGTGGGCCCTCTGTTGAGAGTCTGATCCTGGCTGGGTTCCTCACCCATCTGTGAGGTAGGCCGTCTGATGTGAGGTCACTCCTGCCTGGCTTGCTCACCTCGCCTTGTGGACATGAGCCCTCTGGTGGCACTTGGAGCCTGCTGGGAGCCTCCTCTCCTCGGTGATGAGGGCCCTCTGGCATCAGGCCTTACCTGCTGGGCTCCCCACATTTTGTGATGTGCGCCCAGTGGTGCGAGGACACTCCAGCCAGGTTCACATCCCCATTGGGATGTGGGCCTTCTGCTCTGAGGTCCCAAAGCCTGGGTTGCTCACAGTTTCATGATGTGGGCTCTCTGGTATTAGTTCACTCCTGCCTGCATCCCATAGCTTCTGTGCTCTGGGCCGCCTGCTGGGAGGTTCCAACTGCTGGATTCCTCACCTTTCTTATTCTTTGGGCCCTCTGATTTTAGGCTACTCCTGCCTGCCTCACTCCCATTCCCTTTGTGATATGTGTCCTCTGATTTGAGGCCACATGTGCTGGGTTCCGCACCTTTCGATGATGTGACCCCACTGGAGGGAAGACAGTCCTGACTGGTTCCCATCCCCTTGCTGATGTGGGCCCTCAGGTGAGAGTCTGATCCTGGCTGGGTTCCTCACCCTTCTGTGAGGTGGGCCCTCTGCTGTGAGGTCAATCATGCCTGTCTGGCACACATCACCTTGGCGACGTGGGCCCTCTGTTGGCACATGGAACCTGCTGGGAGCCTCCTGCCCTCGGTGATGACGGCCCTCTAGCATCAGGCTCTAACTGCTGGGCTCCCCACGTTTTCTGATGTGAGCCCAGTGATGCCAGGACACTCCTGTCAGGTTCCCATCCCCATGGGGATGTGGGCTTTCTGCTCTGAGGTCCCAATGCCTGGGTTGCTCACAGTTTCATGATGTGGGCTCTCTGCTGTTAGTTCACTCCTGCCTGCATCCCATAGCTTCTGTGCTCTCGGCCGCCTGCTGGGAGGTTCCAAATGCTGGATTCCTCACTTTTTTTATTCTTTGGGCCCTCTGTTTTTAGGCTACTCCTACCTGCCTCACTCCCATCCCCTTTGTGATGTATGTCCTCTGATATGAGGCCACATGTGCTGGGTTCCTCACCTTTCGATGATGTGGCCCCACTGGTGGGAGGACAGTCCTGACTGGTTCCCATCCCCTTGGTGTTGTGGGCCCTCTGGTGAGAGTCTCATCCTGCCTCGGTTCCTCACCCTTCTGTGAGATAGGCCCTCTGCTGTGAGGTCACTACTGCCTGGCTGGCGCATGCCACCTTGTAGACGTGGGCCCTCTGTTGGCAGTTGGAACCTGCTGGGAGTCTCCTCCCCTCAGTTATGAGGGCCCCCTGGCATCAGGCCCTAACTGCTGGGCTCCTAACATTTTCTGATATGTGCTAAGTGGTGCAAAGCCACTCCTGCCAGGTTCCCATCCCAATGGGGATGTGGGCCTTCTGTTCTGAGGTCCCAACAGCTGGGCTGCTCACAGGTTCATGATGTGGGCCCTCTGCTGTGAGTTCACTGCGGCCTGGATCCCATAGCCTCGGTGCTCTGGGCCACTTGCTGGGAGGTTCCAACTGCTGGATTCCTCAACTTTTATATTCTATGGACCCTGTGTTGTGAGGCCAGTCCTGCCAGCCTCATTCCGAACCCCTTGGTGATGTGGTTCCTCTGGTTTGAGGACACATGTGCTGGGATCCTCACCTTTCGATGATGTTGTCCCACTGGTGTGGGGACACTCCTGCCTGGTTCCCATCCCCTTGGTGATGTGGGCCCTCTGGTGAGAGTCTGATCCTGGCTGTGTTCCTCACCCTTCTGTGAGGTGGGCCCTCTGCTGTGAGGTCACTCCTGCCAGGCTGGCACACATCACCTTGGCGACGTTGGCCCTCTGGTGGCAGCTGGAGCCTGCTGGGAGCCTCCTCCTCTCGGTGATGAGTGCCCTCTAGCGTCAGGCCCTAACTTCTGAGCACCCCACGTTTTCTGATGTGAGCCCAGTGATGCCAGGACACTCCTGTCATGTTCCCATCACCATGGGGATGTGGGCCTTCTGCTCTGAGGTCCCAATGTCTGGGTTGCTCACAGTTTCATGATGTGGGCTGTCTGGTGTTAGTTCACTCTGGCCTGGTTCCTCTAGCCTCTGTGCTCTGGGCCGCCTGCTGGGAGGTTCCAACTGCTGGATTCCTCACCTTTCTTATTTTTGGGCCCTCTGTTATGAGGCTCCTCCTGCCTGCCTCACTCCCAGCCCCTTGGTGATGGGTGTCCTATGGTTTGAAGCCACATGTTCTGGGTTCCTCACCTTTAGATGATGTGGCCCTACTCATGTGAGGACACTCCTGCCTGGTTCCAATCCATTTGGTGATGTGGGCCCTCTGGTGCGAGTCTGATCCTGACTGGGTTCGTCACACTTCTCTGAGGTGGGCCCTCTGCTGTGAGGTCATTCGTGCCTGGTTGGCACACATCGCCTTGGTGACGTCAGCCCTCTGGTGGCAGTTGGAGCCTGCTGGGAGCCTCCTTCCCTTGGTGATGAGGGTCCTCTGGCGTCAGGCCCTAACTGCTGGTCGCCCAAAATTTTCTGATACGTTCTCAGTGGTGCGAGGACACTCCTACCAGAATTCCATCCCCATGGGGATGTGGGCCTCCTGCTCTGAGGTCCCAATGGCTGGGTTGCTCAGTTTCATGACATGGGCCCTCTTCTGTGAGTTCACTGTGGCCTGGATCCCATGGCCTCGGTGCTCTGGGCCGCCTGCTGGGAGGTTCCAACTGCTGGATTCCTCACTTTTTTATTCTATGGGCCCAGTGTTGTGAGGCTACTCCTGCCTGCCTCACTCCGAGGTCCTTGGTGATGTGGGTCCTCTGGTTTGAGGACACATGTGCTGAGTACCTCAGCTTTTGATGATGTGGCCCCACTGATGTGAAGACACTCCTGCCTGGTTCCCATCCCCTTGGTGATGTGGGCCCTCTGGTGAGAGTCTGATGTTGGCTGGGTTTCTCACCCTTCTGTGAGGTGGGACCTCTGCTGTGAGGTAACTCCTGCCTGGCATGCTCACGTTGCCTTGGCAATGTGAGCCCTCAGGTGGCAGTTGGAGCCTGCTGGGAATCTCCTCCCCTCAGGTATGAGAGCTCTGGATAAAACACATATGCCCTTTTTTGCCAAGTGCATTATTTTCCAAGTTCTGTCTCTTTTCCTATGCTTTAAGAGCTACTCCCGTGTACGTTCTGAAATCAGTTTCCAGCAATTCTGCCCCGCATTCAAGTCCTCTTCGCAGCCTTACTTCAGTATAATTTTGGATGATAGCTGTCATTTATAACTCCGCAGGTTTCTGAATTACAGTGCCCCTGAGCTCCTTTCTTCAACTCGCTTTCTTGTGAGCTGGCCGCAACACCGCAGGATCTCCTCAGGCCCTAATCTAGTTCCAGCATGGCACGCGGAGCCTTTGGTTCATTTATCTTCCTGGTGGGAAATGAGAGTTAAATTTGCCCGTCCAGACACCTACAGATAGTCTCCCATTGCTTCTCCTTATTGCTGTTCATCTTCCGAAGAAATTGCAAACTGGGCCAAACAGGAGGTTAAAGGCACTGACTCTCCAAGTGGGGAGAGTGTTAGTAAAGCGTCTGGAATGTTGCACCCGAGTACCAGGGGACGAAAACTGAGACACATTTGAACACGTTTCCCGATCACACGGTTGATCATACTCTGGGGTCCACATGCATGTTTTAGCTGAAGGAAGAATCCCTTAAACCTGGAGAGTTGAGACCCATGGAATGGGTACCATGCAATATGACTTCAAAGGGTCTGCATTTGCTCACCGAACCTCACCAATCCTATCACTGCTGCGTTTATGCCACTGTACACACGCTTGATTCTCTTTCGGAGACATATAAATCCTTAGGTTTTAAGATTCTTACTAGTCAGGTATATTCTTAGGCGTTTAATGTGGGGTGTGGAGTCCACTTCGTTGAGCAAGGAGTAGCTCTTGTCTATTACATATTTGGCTTATGGAACGGTATCTGTGCTAATTTCAATCTCTGGTTTTATGCAGCACCCCAACTCACCTTTCCACTGAAACAAGCATAAGTTGGTTTTCTACATTTGACACCCTGTTCTGTTTTGTAATTCAGTTCCTGTGTAGCCAAGTTTACATTCCGTGTAGTAGTGATATCTTATGATGTTTCTTTTTCTGTGTGATTTATTTCACTTAGAATCATTGTACCTGAATCCACTCATTATGCTGCTACGGGCCTGATGACATAGATTTCATTGCTGAGTGATATTGCATTGTACGTAAGTACCACAACTTCTTTATCCATTTTTCGCTTTCTGTGATATTGAACTTCTACCGTAAACGAGGTTCTTGTAAACAGAGCCATCCCAAACTTTGGGGTGGCTGTGTCTTTTTGATTTTAATTTCCCTAAGCTATAGGACCATAAGTGGAAGTGCCCTAGGCTCTGTTGCTTTGTTTTTTAGATGTTTCAGGAAACACCATACACTTCTCCAGAGTGGCTGTTGGCAATTTACATCCCGCCCATCAGCATAACAAGGCTCCCAGTTGTCCATGGCCTGTCCAGCCTTTCTGGATTTTACACATTTTTCAGATGGCCCTTTTGACTGGGCGGCAGTGAGACTTCATTTTAGTGCAGATTTCCTTTGCAAGCTTGCTTGGTTGGCCAAAAAGGGCGTATGCGTTTTTTCCTGGGAAAAAACGCATACGCCCTTTTTGGCCAAATGCATCATTGTGGACGTTCTGCCTCTTTTCCTATGCTTTACATGCAATTCCAGTCTACCTCCTGAAATCGGTTTCCTGCAATTCTGCCCCGCTTTCAAGTCCTCTTGTCAGCCTTCCTTCAATATATTTTTGGACGATAGCTGTCATTTATAACTCTGCAGGTTTGTGAATTACAGTGCCCCTGAGCTCCTTTCTTCAACTCGCTTTCTTGTGAGCTGGCCGCAACACCGCAGGATTGCTTCGGGCCCTAGTTTGGTTCCGGCATGGCATGCTGATCCTTTGGTTAATTCCTCTTCCTGGTGGGAAATGAGAGTTAAATTTGCCCGACCAGACACCTCCACCTAGTCTCTCATTGGTTCTCCCTATTCCTGTTCATTTTCCACAGAGATTGCAAACTGGGCCAAACAGGAGGTTAAAGGCACTGACTCTCCAAGTGGGCAGAGTGTTAGTAAAGCGTCTGGAATGTTGCACCCGAGTACCAGGGGACGAAAACTGAGACACATTTGAACACGTTTCCCGATCACATGGTGGATCATACTCTGGGTTCCACATGCATGTTTTAGCTGAAGGAAGAATCCCTTAAACCTGGAGAGTTGAGACCCATGGAATGGGTACCATGCAATATGACTTCAAAGGGTCTGCATTTGCTCACCAAACTTCACCAATCCTATCACTGCTGCGTTTATGCCGCTGTACACACGCTTGATTCTCTTTCGGAGACATATAAATCCTTAGGTATTAAGATTATTACTAGTCAGGTATATTCTTAGGCGTTTAATGTGGGGTGTTGAGTCCACTTCGTTGAGCAAGGAGTAGCTCTTGTCTATTACATATTTGGCTTATGGAACGGTATCTGTGCTAATTTCAATCTCTGGTTTTATGCAGCACCCCAACTAACCTTTCCACTTAAGCAAGCATAAGTTGGTTTTCTACATTTGAGACCCTGTTCTGTTTTGTAATTCAGTTCTTGTGTAGCCAAGTTTACATTCCGTGTAGTAGTGATATCTTATGATGTTTCTTTTTCTGTGTGACTGATTTCACTTAGAATCATCGTACCTGAATCCACTCATTATGCTGCTACGGGCCTGATGACATAGATTTCATTGCTGAGTGATATTGCATTGTACGTAAGTACCACAACTTCTTTATCCATTTTTTGCTTTCTGTGATATTGAACTTGTACCGTAAACGAGGTTCTTGTAAACAGAGCCGGCCGAAAATTTGGGGTGGCTGAGTCTTTTTGATTTTAATTTCCCTAAGCTATAGGACCATAAGTGGAAGTGCCCTAGGCTCTGTTGCTTTGTTTTTTTGATGTTTCAGGAAACACCATACACTTCTTCAGAGTGGCTGTTGGCAATTTACATCCCGCCCATCAGCTTAACAAGGCTCCCAGTTCTCTATGGTCTGTCCTGCCTTTCTGGATTTTACACTTTTTTCAGATAGCCCTTTTGACCGGGGGCAGTGAGACTTCACTGTAGTGCAGATTTCCTTTGCAAGCTTGCTTGGTTGGCCAAAAAGGGCGTATGCGTTTTTTCCTGAATATATTCAGGGAAAAACGCATACGCCCTTTTTGGCCAAGTGCATCATTGTGGACGTTCTGCCTCTTTTCCTATGCTTTACATGCAATTCCAGTCTACCTCCTGAAATCGGTTTTCTGCAATTCTGCCCCGCTTTCAACTCCTCTTGGCAGCCTTCCTTCAATATATTTTTGGACGATAGCTGTCATTTATAACTCTGCAGGTTTGTGAATTACAGTGCCCCTGAGCTCCTTTCTTCAACTCGCTTTCTTGTGAGCTGGCCGCAACTCTGCAGGATTGCTTCAGGCCTTAGTGTGCTTCTGGCATGGCACGCTGAGCCTTTGGTTACTTCCTCTTCCTGGTGGGAAATGAGAGTTAAATTTGCCCGTCCAGACACCTCCAGCTAGTCTCTCATTGGTTCTCCCTATTCCTGTTCATCTTACGCAGAAATTGCAAACTGGGCCAAACAGGAGGTTAAAGGCACTGACTTTACAAGTGGGGAGAGTGTTAGTAAAGCATCTGGAATGTTGTACCCGAGTACCAGGGGATGAAAACTGAGACACATTGGAACACGTTTCCCGATCACACGGTGGATCATACTCTGGGTTCCACATGCATGTTTTAGCTGAAGGAAGAATCCCTTAAACATGCAGAGTTGAGACCCATGGAATGGGTACCATGCAATATGACTTCAAAGGGTCTGCATTGGCTCACCGAACCTTACCAATCCTATCACTGCTGTGTTTATGCCGCTGTACACACGCTTCATTGTCTTTCGGAGACATATAAATCCATAGGTTTTAAGATTCTTACTAGTCAGGTATATTGTTAGGCGTTTAATATGGGGTGTTGAGTCCACTTCGTTGAGCAAGGAGTAGCTCTTGTGTATTACATATTTGGCTTATGGAACGGTATCTGTGCTAATTTCAATCTCTGGTTTTATGCAGCACCCCAACTCACCTTTCCCCTTAAGCAAGCATAAGTTGGTTTTCTACATTTGACACCCTGTTCTGTTTTGTAATTCAGTTCCTGTGTAGCCAAGTTTACATTCCGTGTAGTAGTGATATCTTATGATATTTCTTTTTCTGTGTGACTGATTTCCCTTAGAATCATCGTACCTGAATCCACTCATTATGCTGCTATGTGCCTGATGACATAGATTTCATTGCTGAGTGATATTGCATTGTACATAAGTACCACAACTTCTTTATCCATTTTTCGCTTTCTGTGATATTGAACTTGTACCGTAAACGAGGTTCTTGTAAACAGAGCCATCCCAAACTTTGGGGTGGCTGTTTCTTTTTGATTTTAATTTCCCTAAGCTATAGGACCATAAGTGGAAGTGCCCTAGGCTCTGTTGCTTTGTTTTTTGAATGTTTCAGGAAACACCATACACTTCTCCAGAGTGGCTGCTGGCAATTTACATCCCGCCCATCAGCATAACAAGGCTCCTAGTTCTCCTTGGTCTGTCCTGCCTTTCTGGATTTTACACTTTTTTCAGATGGCCCTTTTGACCGGGGGGCAGTGAGACTTCATTGTAGTGCAGATTTCCTTTGCAAGCTTGCTTGGTTGGCCAAAAAGGGCGTATGCGTTTTTTCCTGAATATATTCAGGAAAAAACACATACGCCCTTTTGGCCAAGTGCATCATTGTGGACGTTCTGCCTCTTTTCCTATGCTTTACATGCAATTCCAGTCTACCTCCTGAAATCGGTTTCCTGCAATTCTGCCCCGCTTTCAACTCCTCTTGGCAGCCTTACTTCAATATATTTTTGGAAGATAGCTGTCATTTATCTCTGCAGGTTTGTGAATTACAGTGCCCCTGAGCTCCTTTCTTCAACTCGCTTTCTTTTGAGCTGGCCGCAACACCGCAGGATTGCTTCAGGCCCTAGTGTGCTTCCGGCATGGCATGCTGAGCCTTTGGTTAATTCTTCTTCTTGGTGGGAAATGAGAGTTAAATTTGCCCGTCCAGACACCTCCACCTAGTCTCTCATTGGTTCTCCCTATTCCTGTTCATTTTCCACAGAAATTGCAAACTGGGCCAAACAGGAGGTTAAAGGCACTGACTCTCCAAGTGGGGAGAGTGTTAGTAAAGCGTCTGGAATGTTGCATCCGAGTACCAGGGGACGAAAACTGAGACACATTTGAACACGTTTCCCCATCACACGGTGGATCATACTCTGGGTTCCACATGCATGTTTTAGCTGAAGGAAGAATCCCTTAAACCTGGAGAGTTGAGACCCATGGAATGGGTACCATGCAATATGACTTCAAAGGGTCTGCATTTGCTCACCGAACCTCACCAATCCTATCACTGCTGCGTTTATGCCGCTGTACACACGCTTGATTCTCTTTCGGAGACTTATAAATCCATAGGTTTTAAGATTCTTACTAGTCAGGTATACTGTTAGGCGTTTAATATGGGGTGTTGAGTCCACTTCGTTGAGCAAGGAGTAGCTCTTGTCTATTACATATTTGGCTTATGGAACGGTATCTGTGCTAATTTCAATCTCTGGTTTTATGCAGCACCCCAACTCACCTTTCCCCTTAAGCAAGCATAAGTTGGTTTTCTACATTTGACACCCTGTTCTGTTTTGTAATTCAGTTCCTGTGTAGCCAAGTTTACATTCCGTGTAGTAGTGATATCTTACGATGTTTTTTTTTCTGTGTGACTTATTTCACATAGAATCATCGTACCTGAATCCACTCATTATGCTGCTACGGGCCTGATGACATAGATTTCATTGCTGAGTGATATTGCATTGTACGTAAGTACCACAACTTCTTTATCCATTTTTCGCTTTTGTGATATTGAACTTGTACCGGAAACAAGATTCTTGTAAACAGAGCCGTCCCAAACTTTGGGGTGGCTGTGTCTCTTTGATTTTAATTGCCCTAAGCTATAGGACCATAAGTGGAAGTGCCCTAGGCTCTGTTGCTTAGTTTTTTAGATGTTTCAGGAAACACCATACACTTCTCCAGAGTGGCTGTTGGCAATTTACATCCCGCCCATCAGCATAACAAGGCTCCCAGTTCTTCATGGCCTGTCCTGCCTTTCTGGATTTTACACTTTTTTCATATGTCCCTTTTGCCCGGGGGGCAGTGAGACTTCATTGTAGGGCAGATTTCCTTTGCAAGCTTGCTTGGTTGGCCAAAAAGGTCGTATGCGTTTTTTCCTGAATATATTCAGGAAAAAACGCATACGCCCTTTTTGGCCAAGTGCATCATTGTGGACGTTCTGCCTCTTTTCCTATGCTTTACATGCAATTCCAGTCTACCTCCTGAAATCGGTTTCCTGCAATTCTGCCCCGCTTTCAACTCCTCTTGGCAGCCTTACTTCAATATATTTTTGGAAGATAGCTGTCATTTATCTCTGCAGGTTTGTGAATTACAGTGCCCCTGAGCTCCTTTCTTCAACTTGCTTTCTTGTGAGCTGTCCGCAACACCGCAGGATTGCTTCAGGCCCTAGTGTAGTTCCGGCACGGCACGCTGAGCCTTTGGTTAATTCTTCTTCTTGGTGGGAAATGAGAGTTAAATTTGCCCGTCCAGACACCTCCAGCTAGTCTCTTTTTCGTTCTCCCTATTCCTGTTCATTTTCCACAGAAATTGCAAACTGGGCCAAACAGGAGGTTAAAGGCACTGACTCTCCAAGTGGAGAGAGTGTTAGTAAAGCATCTGGAATGTTGCACTCGAGTACCAGGGGACGAAAACTGAGACACATTGGAACACGTTTCCCGATCACACGGTGGATCATACTCTGGGTTCCACATGCATGTTTTAGCTGAAGGAAGAATCCCTTAAACCTGGAGAGTTGAGACCCATGGAATGGGTACCATGCAATATGACTTCATAGGGTCTGCATTTGCTCACCGAACCTCACCAATCCTATCACTGCTGCATTTATGTCGCTGTACACACGCTTGATTCTCTTTCGGAGACATATAAATCGGTAGGTTTTTAGATTATTTCTAGTCAGGTATATTCTTAAGCGTTTAATATGGGGTGTTGAGTCCACTTCGTTGAACAAGGAGTAGATCTTGTCTATTACATATTTGGCTTATGGAACGGTATCTGTGCTAATTTCAATCTCTGGTTTCATGCAGCACCCCAACTCACCTTTCCCCTCAAGCAAGCATAAGTTGGTTTTCTACATTTGAGACCCTGTTCTGTTTTGTAATTCAGATCCTGTGTAGCCAAGTTTACATTCCGTGTAGTAGTGATATCTTATGATGTTTCTTTTTCTGTGTGACTTATTTCACTTAGAATCATCATACCTGAATCCACTCATTATGCTGCTACGGGCCTGATGACATAGATTTCATTGCTGAGTGATATTGCATTGTACGTAAGTACCACAACTTCTTTATCCATTTTTCGCTTTTGTGATATTGAACTTGTACCGTAAACAAGATTCTTGTAAACAGAGCCGTCCCAAACTTTGGGGTGGCTGTGTCTCTTTCATTTTAATTGCCCTAAGCTATAGGACCATAAGTGCAAGTGCCCTAGGCTCTGTTGCTTAGTTTTTTAGATGTTACAGGAAACACCATACACTTCTCCAGAGTGGCTGTTGGCAATTTACATCCCGCCCATCAGCATAACAAGGCTCCCAGTTCTTCATGGCCTGTCCTGCCTTTCTGGATTTTACACTTTTTTCATATGGCCCTTTTGACCGGGGGGCAGCGAGACTTCATTGTAGTGCAGATTTCCTTTGCAAGCTTGCTTGGTTGGCCAAAAAGGGCGTATGCGTTTTTTCCTGAATATATTCAGGAAAAAACGCATACGCCCTTTTTGGCCCAGTGCATCATTGTGGACGTTCTGCCTCTTTTCCTATGCTTTACATGCAATTCCCGTCTACCTCCTGAAATCGGTTTCCTGCAATTCTGCCCCGCTTTCAAGTCCTCTTGGCAGCCTTACTTCAATATATTTTTGGACGATAGCTGTCATTTATAACTCTGCAGGTTTGTGAATTACAGTGCCCCTGAGCTCCTTTCTTCAACTCGCTTTCTTGTGAGCTGGCTGCAACACCGCAGGATTGCTTCAGGCCCTAGTGTGGTTCCGGCACGGCATGCTGAGCCTTTGGTTAATTCCTCTTTCTGGTGGGAAATGAGAGTTAAATTTGCCCGTCCAGACACCTCCAGCTAGTTTCTCATTGGTTCTCCCTATTGCTGTACATTTTCCACAGAAATTACAAACTGGGCCATACAGGAGGTTAAAGGCACTGACTCTCCAAGTGGGGAGAGTGTTAGTAAAGCGTCTGGAGTGTTGCACCCGAGTACCAGGGGACGAAAACTGAGACACATTTGAACACGTTTCCTGATCACACGGTGGATCATACTCTGTGTTCCACATGCATGTTTTAGCTGAAGGAAGAATCCCTTAAACTTGGAGAGTTGAGACCCATGGAATGGGTACCATGCAATATGACTTCAAAGGGTCTGCATTTGCTCACTGAACCTCACCAATCCTATCACTGCTGCGTTTATGCCGCTGTACACACGCTTGATTCTCTTTCGGAGACATATAAATCCATAGTTTATAAGATTATTTCTAGTCCGGGGTATTTTTAAGCGTTTAATATGGGGTGTTGAGTCCACTTCGTTGAGCAAGTAGTAGCTCTTGTCTATTACATATTTGGCTTATGGAACGGTATCTGTGCTAATTTCAATCTCTGGTTTTATGCAGCACCCCAACTCACCTTTCCCCTTAAGCAAGCATAAGTTGGTTTTCTACATTTGAGACCCTGTTCTGTTTTGTAATTCAGTTCTTGTGTAGCCAAGTTTACATTCCGTGTAGTAGTGATATCTTATGATGTTTCTTTTTCTGTGTGACTTATTTCACTTAGACTCATCATACCTGCATCCACTCATTATGCTGCTACGGGCCTGATGACATAGATTTCATTGCTGAGTGATATTGCATTGTACGTAAGTACCACAACTTCTTTATCCATTTTTTGCTTTCTGTGATATTGAACTTGTACTGTAAACGAGGTTCTGTAAACAGAGCCGTCCCAAACTTTGGGGTGACCGTGTCTTTTTGATTTTAATTTCCCTAAGCTATAGGACCATAAGTGGAAGTGCCCTAGGCTCTGTTGCTTTGTTTTTTAGATGTTTCAGGAAACACCATACACTTCTCCAGAGTGGCTGTTGGCAATTTACATCCCGCCTACCAGCATAACAAGGCTCCCAGTTCTCCATGGCCTGTCCTGCCTTTCTGGATTTTACACTTTTTTCAGATGGCCCTTTTGACCGGGGGGCAGTGAGACTTCATTGTAGTGCAGATATCCTTTGCAAGCTTGCTTGGTTGGCCAAAAAGGGCGTATGCGTTTTTTCCTGAATATATTCAGGAAAAAACGCATACGCCCTTTTTGGCCAAGTGCATCATTGTGGACGTTCTGCCTCTTTTCCTATGCTTTACATGCAATTCCCGTCTACCTCCTGAAATCGGTTTCCTGCAATTCTGCCCCGCTTTCAAGTCCTCTTGGCAGCCTTACTTCAATATATTTTTGGACGATAGCTGTCATTTATAACTCTGCAGGTTTGTGAATTACAGTGCCCCTGAGCTCCTTTCTTCAACTCACTTTCTTGTGAGCTGGCCGCAACACCGCAGGATTGCTTCAGGCCCTAGTGTGGTTCCGGCACGGCACGCTGAGCCTTTGGTTAATTCCTCTTCCTGGTGGGAAATGAGAGTTAAATTTGCCCGTCCAGACACCTCCAGCTAGTCTCTCTTTCGTTCTCCCTATTCCTGTTCATTTTCCACAGAAACTGCAAACTGGGCCAAACAGGAGGTTAAAGGCACTGACTCTCCAAGTGGGGAGAGTGTTAGTAAAGCATCTGGAATGTTGCACTCGAGTACCAGGGGACGAAAACGAGACACATTTGAACACGTTTCCCGATCACACGGTGGATCATACTCTGGGTTCCACATGCATGTTTTAGCTGAAGGAAGAATCCCTTAAACCTGGAGAGTTGAGACCCATGGAATGGGTACCATGCAATATGACTTCATAGGGTCTGCATTTGCTCACCGAACCTCACAAATCCTATCACCGCTGCGTTTATGTCGCTGTACACACGCTTGATTCTCTTTCGGAGACATATAAATCGGTAGGTTTTTAGATTATTTCTAGTCAGGTATATTGTTAGGCGTTTAATATGGGGTGTTGAGTACACTTCGTTGAGCAAGGAGTAGCTCTTGTCTATTACATATTTGGCTTATGGAACGGTATCTGTGCTAATTTCAATCTGTGGTTTCATGCAGCACCCAAACTCACCTTTCCCCTTAAGCAAGCATAAGTTGGTTTTCTACATTTGAGACCCTGTTCTGTTTTGTAATTCAGATCCTGTGTAGCCAAGTATACATTCCGTGTAGTAGTGATATCTTATGATGTTTCTTTTTCTGTGTGACTTATTTCACTTAGAATCATCGTACCTGAATCCACTCATTATGCTGCTACGGGCCTGATGACATAGATTTCATTGCTGAGTGATATTGCATTGTACGTAAGTACCACAACTTCTTTATCCATTTTTCGCTTTTGTGATATTGAACTTGTACCGTAAACAAGATTCTTGTAAACAGAGCCGTCCCAAACTTTGGGGTGGCTGTGTCTCTTTGATTTTAATTGTCCTAAGCTATAGGACCATAAGTGGAAGTGCCCTAGGCTCTGTTGCATAGTTTTTTAGATGTTACAGGAAACACCATACACTTCTCCAGAGTGGCTGTTGGCAATTTACATCCCGCCCATCAGCATAAGAAGGCTCCCAGTTCTTCATGGCCTGTCCTGCCTTTCTGGATTTTACACTTTTTTCATATGGCCCTTTTGACCGGGGGGCAGGGAGACTTCATTGTAGTGCAGATTTCCTTTGCAAGCTTGCTTGGTTGGCCAAAACGGGCGTATGCGTTTTTTCGTGAATATATTCAGGAAAAAACGCATACGCCCTTTTTGGCCAAGTGCATCATTGTGGACGTTCTGCCTCTTTTCCTATGCTTTACATGCAATTCCCGTCTACCTCCTGAAATCGGTTTCCTGCAATTCTGCCCCACTTTCAAGTCCTCTTGGCAGCCTTACTTCAATATATTTTTGGACGATAGCTGTCATTTATAACTCTGCAGGTTTGTGAATTACAGTGCCCCTGAGCTCCTTTCTTCAACTCGCTTTCTTGTGAGCTGGCCGCAACACCGCAGGATAGCTTCAGGCCCTAGTGTGGTTCCGGCACGGCATGCTGAGCCTTTGGTTAATTCCTCTTTCTGGTGGGAAATGAGAGTTAAATTTGCCCGTCCAGACACCTCCAGCTAGTTTCTCATTGGTTCTCCCTATTCCTGTACATTTTCCGCAGAAATTGCAAACTGGGCCATACAGGAGTTTAAAGGCACTGACTCTCCAAGTGGGGAGAGTGTTAGTAAAGCATCTGGAATGTTGCACCCGAGTTCCACGGGACGAAAACTGAGACACATTTGAACACGTTTCCCGATCACATGGTGGATCATACTCTGGGTTCCACATGCATGTTTTAGCTGAAGGAAGAATCCCTTAAACCTGGAGAGTTGAGACCCATGGAATGGGTACCATGCAATATGACTTCAAAGGGCCTGCATTTGCTCACTGAACCTCACCAATCCTATCACTGCTGCGTTTATGCCGCTGTACACACGCTTGATTCTCTTTTGGAGACATATAAATCCAAAGGTTTTAAGATTCTTACTAGTCAGGTATATTCTTAGGCGTTTATTATGGGGTTTTGAGTCCACTTCGTTGAGCAAGGAGTAGCTCTTGTCTATTACATATTTGGCTTATGGAACGGTATCTGTGCTAATTTCAATCTCTGGTTTTATGCCGCACCGCAACTCACGTTTCCCCTTAAGCAAGCATAAGTTGGTTTTCTACATTTGAGACCCTGTTCTGTTTTGTAATTCAGTTCCTGTGTAGCCAAGTTTACATTCCGTGTAGTAGTGATATCTTATGATGTTTCTTTTTCTGTGTGATTTATTTCACTTAGAATCATCGTACCTGAATCCACTCATTATGCTGCTACGGGCCTGATGACATAGATTTCATTGCTGAGTGATATTGCATTGTACATATGTACCACAACTTCTTTATCCATTTTTCGCTTTCTGTGATATTGAACTTGTACAGTAAACGAGGTTCTTGTAAACAGAGCCGGCCGAAACTTTGGGGTGGCTGTGTCTTTTTGATTTTAATTTCCCTAAGCTATAGGACCATAAGTGGGAGTGCCCTAGGCTCTGTTGCTTTGTTTTTTGGATGTTTCAGGAAACACCATACACTTCTCCAGAGTGGCTGTTGGCAATTTACATCCCACCCATCAGCATAAAAAGCCTCCCAGTTCTCCTTAGCCTGTCCTGCCTTTCTGGATTTTACACTTTTTTCAGATGGCTCTTTTGACTGGGGGGCAGTGAGACTTCATTGTAGTGCAGATTTCCTTTGCAAGCTTGCTTGGTTGGCCAAAAAGGGCGTATGCGTTTTTTCCTGAATATATTCAGGAAAAAACGCATACGCCCTTTTTGGCCAAGTGCATCATTGTGGACGTTCTGCCTCTTTTCCTATGCTTTACATGCAATTCCAGTCTACCTCCTGAAATCGGTTTCCTGCAATTCTGCCCCGCTTTCAACTCCTCTTGGCAGCCTTACTTCAATATATTTTTGGAAGATAGCTGTCATTTATAACTCTGCAGGTTTGTGAATTACAGTGCCCCTGAGCTCCTTTCTTCAACTCGCTTTCTTGTGAGCTGGCCGCAACACCGCAGGATTGCTTTAGGCCTTAGTGTGCTTCTGGCATGGCACGCTGAGCCTTTGGTTATTTCCTCTTCCTGGTGGGAAATGAGAGTTAAATTTGCCCGTCCAGACACCTCCACCTAGTCTCTCATTGGTTATCCCTATTCCTGTTCATCTTACGCAGAAATTGCAAACTGGGCCAAACAGGAGGTTAAAGGCACTCACTCTCCAAGTGGGGAGAGTGTTAGTAAAGCGTCTGGAATGTTGCACCCGAGTACCAGGGGACGAAAACTGAGACACATTTGAACACGTTTCCCGATCACACGGTGGATCATACTCTGGGTTCCACATGCATGTTTTAGCTGAAGGAAGAATCCCTGAAACCTGGAGAGTTGAGACCCATGGAATGGGTACCATGCAATATGACTTCAAAGGGTCTGCATTTGCTCACCGAACCTCACCACTCCTATCACTGCTGCGTTTATGCCGCTGTACACACGCTTGATTCTCTTTCGGAGACATATAAATCCATAGGTTTTAAGATTCTTACTAGTCAGGTATATTGTTAGGCGTTTAATATGGGGTGTTGAGTCCACTTCGTTGAGCAAGGAGTAGCTCTTGTCTATTACATATTTGGCTTATGGAACGGTATCTGTGCTAATTTCAATCTCTGGTTTTATGCAGCACCCCAACTCACCTTTCCACTTAAGCAAGCATAAGTTGGTTTTCTACTTTGAGACCCTGTTCTGTTTTGTAATTCAGTTCCTGTGTAGCCAAGTTTACATTCCGTGTATTAGTGATACCTTATGATGTTTCTTTTTCTGTGTGACTTATTTCACTTAGAATCATCATACCTGAATCCACTCATTATGCTGCTACGGGCCTGATGACATAGATTTCATTGCTGAGTGATATTGCATTGTACGTAAGTACCACAACTTCTTTATCCATTTTTCGCTTTCTGTGATATTGAACTTGTACCATAAACGAGGTTCTTGTAAACAGAGCCGTCCCAAACTTTGGGGTGGCTGTGTCTTTTTGATTTTAATTTCCCTAAGCTATAGGACTATAAGTGGAATTGCCCTAGGCTCTGTTGCTTTGTTTTTTAGATGTTTCAGGAAACACCATACACTTCTCCAGAGTGGCTGCTGGCAATTTACATCCCGCCCATCAGCATAACTAGGCTCCCAGTTCTCCATGGCCTGTCCTTCCTTTCTGGATTTAACACTTTTCTCAGATGGCCCTTTTGACTGGGCGGCAGTGAGACTTCATTGTAGTGCAGATTTCCTTTGCAAGCTTTCTTGGTTGGCCAAAAAGGGCGTATGCGTTTTTTCCTGAATGGAAAAAACGCATACGCCCTTTTTGGCCAAGTGCATCATTGTGGACGTTCTGCCTCTTTTCCTATGCTTTACATGCAATTCCCGTCTACCTCCTGAAATCGGTTTCGTGCAATTCTGCACCACTTTCAAGTCTTCTTGGCAGCCTTACTTCAATATATTTTTGGACGATAGCTGTCATTTATAACTCTGCAGGTTTGTGAATTAGAGTGCCCCTGAGCTCCTTTCTTCAACTCGCTTTTTTGTGAGCTGGCCGCAACACCGCAGGATTGCTTCAGGCCCTAGTGTGGATCCGGCACGGCACGCTGAGCCTTTGGTTAATTCCTCTTCCTGGTGGGAAATGAGAGTTAAATTTGCCCGTCCAGACACCTCCAGCTAGTTTATCATTGGTTCTCCCTATTCCTGTACATTTTCCGCAGAAATTGCAAACTGGGCCATACAGGAGGTTAAAGGCACGGACTCTCCAAGTGGAGAGAGTGTTAGTAAAGCGTCTGGAGTGTTGCACCCGAGTACCAGGGGACGAAAACTGAGACACATTTGAACACGTTTCCTGATCACACGGTGAATCATACTCTGGGTTCCACATACATGTTTTAGCTGAAGGAAGAATCCCTTAAACCTGGAGAGTTGAGACCCATGGAATGGGTACCATGCAATATAACTTCATAGGGTCTGCATTTGCTCACCGAACCTCACCAATCCTATCACCGCTGCGTTTATGTCGCTGTACACACGCTTGATTCTCTTTCGGAGACATATAAATTGGTAGGTTTTTAGATTATTTCTAGTCAGGTATATTGTTAGGCGTTTAATATGGGGTGTTGAGTACACTTCGTTGAGCAAGGAGTAGCTCTTGTCTATTACATATTTGGCTTATGGAACGGTATCTGTGCTAATTTCAATCTGTGGTTTCATGCAGCACCCCAACTCACCTTTCCCCTTAAGCAAGCATAAGTTGGTTTTCTACATTTGAGACCCTGTTCTGTTTTGTAATTCAGATCCTGTGTAGCCAAGTTTACATTCCGTGTAGTAGTGATATCTTATGATGTTTCTTTTTCTGTGTGACTTATTTCACTTAGAATCATCGTACCTGAATCCACTCATTATGCTGCTACGGGCCTGATGACATAGATTTCATTGCTGAGTGACATTGCATTGTACGTAAGTACCACAACTTCTTTATCAATTTTTCGCTTTTGTGATATTGAACTTGTACCGTAAACAAGATTCTTGTAAACAGAGCCGTCCCAAACTTTGGGGTGGCTGTGTCTCTTTGATTTTAATTGCCCTAAGCTATAGGACCATAAGTGGAAGTGCCCTAGGCTCTGTTGCTTAGTTTTTTAGATGTTACAGGAAACACCATACACTTCTCCAGAGTGGCTGTTGGCAATTTACATCCCGCCCATCAGCATAAGAAGGCTCCCAGTTCTTCATGGCCTGTCCTGCCTTTCTGGATTTTACACTTTTTTCATATGGCCCTTTTGACCGGGGGGCAGCGAGACTTCATTGTAGTGCAGATTTCCTTTGCAAGCTTGCTTGGTTGGCCAAAAAGGGCGTATGCGTTTTTTCCTGAATATATTCCGGAAAAAACGCATACGCCCTTTTTGGCCAAGTGCATCATTGTGGACGTTCTGCCTCTTTTCCTATGCTTTACATGCAATTCCCGTCTACCTCCTGAAATCGGTTTCCTGCAATTCTGCCCCACTTTCAAGTCCTCTTGGCAGCCTTACTTCAATATATTTTTGGACGATAGCTGTCATTTATAACTCTGCAGGTTTGTGAATTACAGTGCCCCTGAGCTCCTTTCTTCAACTCGCTTTATTGTGAGCTGGCCGCAACACCGCAGGATTGCTTCAGGCCCTAGTGTGGTTCCGGCACGGCATGCTGAGCCTTTGGTTAATTCCTCTTTCTGGTGGGAAATGAGAGTTAAATTTGCCCGTCCAGAGACCTCCAGCTAGTTTATCATTGGTTCTCCCTATTCCTGTACATTTTCCGCAGAAATTGCAAACTGGGCCATACAAGAGTTTAAAGGCACTGACTCTCCAAGTGGGGAGAGTGTTAGTAAAGCGTCTGGAGTGTTGCACCCGAGTACCAGGGGACGAAAACTGAGACACATTTGAACACGTTTCCCAATCACACGGTGGATCATAATCTGTGTTCCACATACATGTTTTAGCTGAAGGAAGAATCCCTTAAACCTGGAGAGTTGAGACCCATGGAATGGGTACCATGCAGTATGACTTCAAAGGGTCTGCATTTGCTCACCGAACCTCACCAATCCTATCACTGCTGCGTTTATGCCGCTGTACACACGCTTGATTCTCTTTCGGAGACATATAAATCCATAGGTTTTAAGATTCTTACTAGTCAGTTATATTCTTAGGCGTTTAATATGGGGTGTTGAGTCCACTTCGTTGAGCAAGGAGTAGCTCTTGTCTATTACATATTTGGCTTATGGAACGGTATCTGTGCTAATTTCAATCTCTGGTTTCATGCAGCACCCCAACTCACCTTTCCCCTTAAGCAAGCATAAGTTGGTTTTCTACATTTGAGACCCTGTTCTGTTTTGTAATTCAGTTCCTGTGTAGCCAAGTTTACCTTCCGTGTAGTAGTGATATCTTATGGTGTTTCTTTTTCTGTGTGACTTATTTCACTTAGAATCATCGTACCTGAATCCACTCATTATGCTGCTACGGGCCTGATGACATAGATCTCATTGCTGAGTGATATTGCATTGTACGTAAGTACCACAACTTCTTTATCCATTTTTCGCTTTCTCTGATATTGAACTTGTACCGTAAACGAGGTTCTTGTAAACAGAGCCGTCCCAAACTTTGGGGTGGCTGTGTCTTTTTGATTTTAATTTCCCTAAGCTATAGGACCATAAGTGGAAGTGCCCTAGGCTCTGTTGCTTTGTTTTTTAGATGTTTCAGGAAACACCATACACTTCTCCAGAGTGGCTGTTGGCAATTTACATCCCGCCCATCAGCATAACAAGGCTCCCAGTTCTCCATGGCCTGTCCTGCCTTTCTGGATTTTACACATTTTTCAGATGGCCCTTTTGACTGGGCGGCAGTGAGACTTCATTGTAGTGCAGATTTCCTTTGCAAGCTTGCTTGTTTGGCCAAAAAGGGCGTATGCGTTTTTTCCTGAATATATTCAGGAAAAAACGCATACGCCCATTTTGGCCAAGTGCATCGTTGTGGACGTTCTGCCTCTTTTCCTATGCTTTACATGCAATTCCAGTCTACCTCCTGAAATCGGTTTCGTGCAATTCTGCACCACTTTCAAGTCCTCTTGGCAGCCTTACTTCAATATATTTTTGGACGATAGCTGTCATTTATAACTCTGCAGGTTTGTGAATTACAGTGCCCCTGAGCTCCTTTCTTCAACTCGCTTTTTTGTGAGCTGGCCGCAACACCGCAGGATTGCTTCAGGCCCTAGTGTGGATCCGGCACGGCACGCTGAGCCTTTGGTTAATTCCTCTTCCTGGTGGGAAATGAGAGTTAAATTTGCCCGTCCAGACACCTCCAGCTAGTTTATCATTGGTTCTCCCTATTCCTGTACATTTTCCGCAGAAATTGCAAACTGGGCCATACAGGAGGTTAAAGGCACTGACTCTCCAAGTGGAGAGAGTGTTAGTAAAGCGTCTGGAGTGTTGCACCCGAGTACCAGGGGACGCAAACTGAGACACATTTGAACACGTTTCCTGATCACACGGTGGATCATACTCTGTGTTCCACATGCATGTTTTAGCTGAAGGAAGAATCCCTTAAACTTGGAGAGTTGAGACCCATGGAATGGGTACCATGCAATATGACTTCAAAGGGTCTGCATTTGCTCACCGAACCTCACCAATCCTATCACTGCTGCGTTTATGCCGCTGTACACACGCTTGATTCTCTTTCGGAGACATATAAATCCGTAGGTTTTAAGATTATTTCTAGTCAGGTATATTCTTAGGCGTTTAATATGGGGTGTTGAGTCCACTTCGTTGAGCAAGGTGTAGCTGTTGTCTATTACATATTTGGCTTATGGAGCGGTATCTGTGCTAATTTCAATCTCTGGTTTCATGCAGCACCCCAACTCACCTTTCCCCTTAAGCAAGCATAAGTTGGTTTTCTACATTTGACACCCTGTTCTGTTTTGTAATTCAGTTCCTGTGTAGCCAAGTTTACATTCCGTGTAGTAGTGATATCTTATGATGTTTCTTTTTCTGTGTGACTTATTTCACTTAGAATCATCATACCTGAATCCAATCATTATTCTGCTACGGGCCTGATGACATAGATTTCATTGCTGAGTGATATTGCATTGTACGTAAGTACCACAACTTCTGTATCCATTTTTCGCTTTCTGTGATATTGAACTTGTACAGTAAACGAGGTTCTTGTAACCAGAGCTGTCCCAAAGTTTGGGGAGGCTGTGTCTTTTTGATTTTAATTTCCCTAAGCTATAGGACCATAAGTGGAAGTGCCCTAGGCTCTGTTGCTTTGTTTTTTAGATGTTTCAGGAAACACCATACACTTCTCCAGAGTGGCTGCTGGCAATTTACATCCCGCCCATCAGCATAACAAGGCTCCCAGTTCTCCATGGCCTGTCCTGCCTTTCTGGATTTAACACTTTTTTCAGATGGCCCTTTTGACTGGGCGGCAGTGAGACTTCATTGTAGTGAAGATTTCCTTTGCAAGCTTTCTTGGTTGGCCAAAAAGGGCGTATGCGTTTTTTCCTGAATGGAAAAAACGCATACGCCCTTTTTGGCCAAGTGCATCGTTGTGGACGTTCTGCCTCTTTTCCTATGCTTTACATGCAATTCCCGTCTACCTCCTGAAATCGGTTTCGTGCAATTCTGCACCACTTTCAAGTCTTCTTGGCAGCCTTACTTCAATATATTTTTGGACGATAGCTGTCATTTATAACTCTGCAGGTTTGTGAATTAGAGTGCCCCTGAGCTCCTTTCTTCAACTCGCTTTCTTGTGAGCTGGCCGCAACACCGCAGGATTGCTTCAGGCCCTAGTGTGGTTCCGGCACGGCATGCTGAGCCTTTGGTTAATTCCTCTTTCTGGTGGGAAATGAGAGTTAAATTTGCCCGTCCAGAGACCTCCAGCTAGTTTATCATTGGTTCTCCCTATTCCTGTACATTTTCCGCAGAAATTGCAAACTGGGCCATACAAGAGTTTAAAGGCACTGACTCTCCAAGTGGGGAGAGTGTTAGTAAAGCGTCTGGAGTGTTGCACCCGAGTACCAGGGGACGAAAACTGAGACACATTTGAACACGTTTCCCAATCACACGGTGGATCATAATCTGTGTTCCACATACATGTTTTAGCTGAAGGAAGAATCCCTTAAACCTGGAGAGTTGAGACCCATGGAATGGGTACCATGCAGTATGACTTCAAAGGGTCTGCATTTGCTCACCGAACCTCACCAATCCTATCACTGCTGCGTTTATGCCGCTGTACACACGCTTGATTCTCTTTCGGAGACATATAAATCCATAGGTTTTAAGATTCTTACTAGTCAGTTATATTCTTAGGCGTTTAATATGGGGTGTTGAGTCCACTTCGTTGAGCAAGGAGTAGCTCTTGTCTATTACATATTTGGCTTATGGAACGGTATCTGTGCTAATTTCAATCTCTGGTTTCATGCAGCACCCCAACTCACCTTTCCTCTTA